>NC_057741.1:41645825-41649542 GCF_004010195.1 Chiloscyllium plagiosum
GCACGTCAGAACTGGCGGTCGATGAGTTGAGCATCGTACCCCGTTCTTGTGAGGGCATCCTTGAGTACTTCCAGGTGTCCGTCACGTTCCTCCTCATCTGAGAAGATCCGGTGTATGCGTAGGGCTTGTCCATAGGGAATGGCTGTTTTAATATGTTTTGGGTGGAAGCTGGAGAAGTGTAGCACATTACGGGTGATCACCATTGCACTACACACACACACACACGAAGACCCACATGCACACATATATTTTGTGGGGTGAATTTGTACTTGCAGAGTTACATTGCACTTTGCTCAAAAACTGCATGAATTTATGTAAAACTCAATTAGCTCACTTTTTAGTTTAGAATCAATCTAAACATCAGGTCATAGACAGAGAACACAGGGGGCTAACACCTTCAACATATTGTCCAGCTATCACCATTGTTAACAGCTAACCCTAGAATGCAACTTTAAAAAAAAGGGTTTTGTGATTTACACATGAAAGAAGTGAAACTATCACTGTATTCTAACAGATAAAAGGCTTAACAGACAATCAATTCTTCAATGTATAATTTCAGTTACATCACACTGCAAATTTTTGCTATAAATTCTGTGTTACGATCGAGCCCTCCACTATCACCTGATGAAGGAGCATCGCTCCGAAAGCTAGTGTGCTTCCAATTAAACCTGTTGGACTATAACCTGGTGTTGTGTGATTTTTAACATTAAAATATAGGACAGAGTACAAGTGAAGAAATAGTGGGATTTGCAAGACAGAAAATGCAATAATGATGGATGCATTTTAATCTTCACAGATTGGACAGATCAAATGAGCAAAGTTAGCCTTGGGGATGAGTTCATAAAGTATCTTCAGGAATCAGGACAGTTTCTTCGAACAATATGTTCTGGAACCAACAGAAAACAATCTATTTTATAGAATCATTGAAGTCCTACAGCACAAAAGGCTATCTGACTGGCTGCGTCTCTGAAGAATAAATCACCCAGAGCCATTCCCCTGCCTTCTCCACATAGTCACAGAGTTGTACAGCACAGCCTTGCACTTTCACCTGTTTCGGATAGTAATCTAATTCCTACGAAAAGCCAAATTGAACCTGCTTCCACTACACTGTCTGGCAGTGAAGTCCCAAACCTAAGTACCCCCTGTGCAAAAATATTTTTTCTATACGTTACTAATGCTGCTTTTGCCAATTAGTTTAAATCTGTGCCTCTGGGTTTTGATCATTCTACCACCAACTGGAACAGAGGAGTTTCTCTCCATTTGCTCTGACTCTACCATATCATTATAACAAGATAGGAATACACAGTAGGATACAGTTAATGATCTCATAGCAAAAATCATCTCGGAAAGCATGACCAGAATATCATGGAATTCTACATTTTATTTGACTGTGAGATACTAGGATCTTAAACTTAATAAAAGCAATCACCAGGGTATGAAGACAGAGTTGGCTAAAGGAGACCAGAAAATAGATGTGACAAAATGGTAAATAAGCAGCAGCATGTAATTAAGGAGATATTTCCTAAGTCTCAACAAAGCTATATTCTATACCTTCATATATTACATTCCTGCAGAGATAATAGGTATATTGCTTGCGACCTTCCAAAGTGCCTAGAAATTTGGAAAATAGCAAACATGACAACATTACATTAGACAGACGGGCGGGAAAGTAGCCACCAGGATATATGAGCACCAATTAGCCACCAAAAGACATGACCAACTATCACTAGTATTTATACATACAGATGAAGAGAGACACCAGATCGACTGGGACAGCTTAAACAAAGACACGCACAGGAATTCCGAGAGGCCTGGCATTCAAACTGGAACTCCATTAATAAACATATCAATTTGGACCCCACTTACCACCCTCTTAGAAAAAGAACCGGAAGTGATAACACCCACCACAACTGACCAACACAAATAAACAGCAAGTTGGACAGAATACCAGTGCTTCATCGGAGGTTCTCTGATGATGTTACCCAGCATGGTGATGAAATGTCTGAGAACTAATCTACCAGCTCAAACTTACAACCTGATCCACAATCTGAGTTACAAGTCTTCTCCAAAATTGCAAACACCTATGGCCGCAATATGTTCAAATTAACCCAAAGATGAGAAACCAACACCATCCAACTGAGCACCACCTGCCAACAACTGTACTTCCTACACGAATGCCTCAGGAAACAGGTATTATCACGATGTGTCAAATACAAACCACCCATAAGCTGGAAGAACAGCAGAACAGAACGACCACAGGATGCTACGAGAAATGATAAATGATGCCTACAACAGACTCCACAAATACGAACGAGAAATTATGAGAAAAAACTCTGTACACTAACGCGACTGACCATGAATGGACAAGTATGCAAGAATGAGCCCATCAACACGAAACAACAGTAGAACAAGACAAAGAAAAGACCTTATGCCCGAAACGTCAATTCTCCTGTTCCTTGGAATGCTGCCTGACCTGCTGCGCTTTTCCAGCAACACATTTTCAGCTCTGATCTCCAGCATCTGCAGTCCTCACTTTCTTCTCAAAGAAAAGACCAGCCCTACAAGAAAAACTGGCTAAGCTTACGCACAGCAATAACACGGACAATTTAGAGACTCAGATAAAGAACCTGACGGACCGACCTCTCTCAGACATAGAAAAAGCCGTCCTAGTATGAGGGATGAACTTCAACCACAGGGATGCAGACAAAAAGGACTTCCGAGCAGCACTGAAATTCACCCTGAAAGACAACGGACTTGTGGAAGAAATCCAGTCGGCCATCAAACAGACTGTAGCACCAGCACTAAGCAGAAAGAAAAGGGACCACCCTCAACACACTGAAAAGGAAAGCCCTAAAAGTACTGAGAAAACACAGAAATATTGTTATCCTACCAGCAGACAAAGGACATATGACGGTCATCCTGAAAAGAACACAATACATTGAAAAAGCAAACACACTACTCGCAGATACAGACACCTACCAACAGGTGGCGATGGACCCGACTCCACAACTAGAAAATCAAATTCCACATCCCTGAGGAAACTTTACACGTCAGTGAAATTAACAAGACAGACCTCCAAAGAATGAAACCTGAAGGATCCAACATACCTTGTTTCTACAGATTATCAAAGGTACATAAACAAGGGGCCTCCTCAGACCCATAGTCTCACTTCCCGGCACACTGACATACAGACTAGCAAAGGAACTGCAACGCAAACTTAAACACCTTACAGAAGACGCAAGCCACTCCATGCACTCCACCCAGGAATTCCTTAGCATCAAAGACACCAAAGTAGAGGATGACAACATCATTGTTGTGGTTCTGTTCGCTGAGCTGGAGGAGAAAGTGAGGTCTGCAGATGCTGGAGATCAAAGTTGAAACTTTATTGCTGGAACAGCACAGCAGGTCAGGCAGCATCCAGGGAACAGGAGATTCGACGTTTCGGGCACAGGCCCTTCTTCAGGAATGAGCAGAGAGTGTTCAGCAGGAGAAGATAAAAGGTAGGGAGGAGGGACTTGGAGGAGGGGAGTTGGCAGAGGAGATGACCTGGGGTGTGCAGTGAGAGAGGGACTCACTGAAATCTTTGTAGAGAGAGGCAGAGAGCTTCTTCAAGGAAGGCATCCTTGTAAGAGGATTCGCAGTAGGTTGAAATCTTCGAGGAGAAAGTGAGATCTGCAGATGCTGGAGATCAAAGTTGAAACTTTATTGCTGGAAAAG
>NC_057741.1:41650138-41669164 GCF_004010195.1 Chiloscyllium plagiosum
TGTGTGGCTACTAAGGATAGTTGGTCGTGTCGTTTCGTGGCTAGTTGGTGTTCATGGATGCGGATCGTTAGCTGTCTTCCTGTTTGTCCTATGTAGTGTTTTGTGCAGTCCTTGCATGGGATTTTGTACACTACATGGTTTTGCTAATGCTGGATATCGGGCCCTTTGTCCTGGTGAGCTGTTGTCTGAGAGTGGCTGTTGGTTTGTGTGCTGTTATGAGTCTTAATGGTAGTAGTAGTAGTCTGGCTGTCAGTTCAGAAACGTTCTTGATGTATGGCAATGTGGCTAGTCCGAGCTACAAATCTTCTCACAAACTTTGAACACCTATGGGCGAGAGACACTCAGACAAGCCAGGAAATGGGAATCTGGTGCCAACTGCCTAAGCGCCACATACGAACGATATACTTTTGCTGATCACTTTGAAAAATTGACTTTAAAGTCCTCCACTGCTTGCTAACTGTCCCATCATGAAACTTTGTTTCCAGACTACTTTGGCCAAGTCCTCACTCATTCTACTGTATCTCCTTTGTTTAAGCACAGGACCCTGATATTGGATTTTACCTTCACACTCTCCATCTGTATTTTAAATTCAACCATACTGTGATTGCTCCTTCCAAGAGGATCCCCAACTATGAGGTCATTAATTATTATTGTCTCATTACACTGGACCAGATCTAGGATAGCTTGCTTCCTCTTTGGTTCCATTACAAACTGTTCAAGAAACCCGTCATGGATAAACTCAACAAACCTCTCCTCAAGGCTACCCTGACCGTTCTGGTTTAAACAATCGACATGTAGAATTCAATCTCCCATGATAACTGCCGTACCATTTTTACAGGCATTAGTTATTTCTTTGCTTATTGCCTGCCCCAATGTGATGTTATTATTTGGTGGACTATCGACTATGCCTATCAGTTACCTTTTCTTCTTAGAATTTTTAATTTCCACCCAAATGGACTCAACCTTATTCTCCATACAGCCTGTTGTTATGAAGGTGTAAGAGGTACTGTACTTTTACGAGTGTTGAAGGACTTAGCAAGCACACAGAGTGCTGGAAAATTTACAATGTAACAGCAGCTAGCAATACCAGAGTTGCTATGAGACAAAAACAAATTCAAATTTGGCCAATCAGTTTAAATTATGTCCCAAAAGACTAGGCTCCAATTCAAAGTTTGTGAGAAGATTTGTAGCTCGGGTGCTCATTGCTGTGGTTCTGTTCGCCGAGCTGGAAGTTTTTGTTGCAAACGTTTCGTCCCCTGTCTAGGTGACGCTTGCCCTATAATGGTAGTGTTGTCCCAGTCAAATTCATGTTGCTTGTCGTCTGCGTGTGTGGCTACTAGGGATAGCTGGTCGTGTTGTTTCGTGGCTAGTTGATGTTCGTGGATGCGGATCGTTAGCTGTCTTCCCGTTTGTCCTATATAGTGTTTTGTGCAGTCCTTGCATGGGATTTTGTACACTCCAATCAAGTTTGAATTTGGTATTTTGACAATATTAAAACTAATGAAACAATCTGATGCTTTGGGGTAGGGAACTAAAAAATAATTGAACAGTTGGAGGAGAACTGCCAAGTCACCAACATACAGACTGCCTAGAGAATAACTCCCTGAAAGGTACCTTTATCTATCAAAGACCTGTGATACAGAAATCCCTAAGAAGAAAAGATAGAGGAAGTTACAAAGAGAAGATTTGAGAGCTGGCTGGTTTTGAAATTTGTAGTTTTTGGTAAATCTTAATTGGGAGTTTTATCAGATCAATACTGTAGAAAGGAAAGTAAAAGCTAGATTAGAGAAAGGAGTTGTAAATAGTTGTTAGTTAATATTCTACGTTAGACTTAAATAATAAAGTTCTTCATTTTTTTATACTTTAAATACAGTGACTTTTGGGATAGTTCTTGGCCTCAAATTTTAACAGATTACAGCAGAGGTTAAATCATTTCTGTGTTGCAGTTTTAAATTAGCAGGGGGTTTTGCCCCATGTTGTAACATTGTATCATCTCTCAGTAGCACTCTGATGTCATCCTTGAATATCAAAGCTACACCACCTCCCTTACTTTCCTGTCTGTCCTTCTGAATAGTCTGATACCCCTGGATATTTGACCCACTGTTGTGACCATCTTGTAACCTTGTCTCTGTAATGACTACTAAATTATATTCATTTGCGATGATTTGTGCTGTCAACTCATCAACCTTATTACGAATGCTACGAGTATTCAGGTAAGGTGCCCTTACGCTAGCTTTCTTACCCTCGTGATTTTAACATCTCTAATATCTCCTGAGTTATCCTTCCTTTTTACTTTTTAAAGTTTCCACATGAAAGGAATAAAGGGAGTGGGAGTTTTGAAGTACATTTAGAACATTTTTGGCCAGTATACAATAAGTCCAACAACAGACAGAGAGATGCAAGGTGGAATGGGGTACACAAAAACATCTGCAAAGGGAAATAAAAGGTTAAATGACTGTGCATGAGAAGCATGTAATTTGAAACACTAAGTGCACATGTTGACCTTTGTTGCAAGGAGTAAAAAGGAGTTCTTGTTACAACTATACAAGGAAATGGTAAGATCAAACCCAGAGAACAGTGGCCAGTTTTTGTTTCCTTGTTTAACAAGGGTTATACTTGCATCAGAAATAGTTCAAAGATGGTTCACTAAACTGATTCCTGGGATGAAGGGGTTGTTTCTGAGGAAAGGTTAAGTCGGTAGGGCCTCTACCAATTGGAGATCGAAAGAATAGAGATGGCCTTTTTGAAACAAAGTTCAGAGAAAACTCACCAAGCAGATGATGCTCATGGGGACAATTTAAAAGTAGAATTCACCAGTTAGGGCACAGATGAGGATGAATTTCTTTTTTCAAAGTGCCATTAGCCTTTGAATTCTCATCTGCCAGTAGTAGAGGCTGGCCATTGCTTACAATATACTCAAAGTTGTATTTGACAGATTTTTGGTCGATAAGGAGTTTGGAAGTTAAGAAGCTTTGACAAAGGGTCAGTTAGACTCAAAACGTCAGCTCTTTTCTCTCCTTACAGATGCTGCCAGACCTGCTGAGATTTTCCAGCATTTTCTCTTTTGGTTTCGGATTCCAGCATCCGCAGTAATTTGCTTTTATGAAAGTTAAGGATAAGCAAGGCGTTATAGGAAGATTCACAAACTTATATCGATTGGAATAACAACCCAAAGAACTCTGGATCGTGAAATCTGACAAAAACAGCAATCGCTGGAGAATCTCAGCGGGTCTGATGGTATCTGTAGAGAGAGAAAGGAGAGTTAACATTTCGATCCAGTGATCCTTTTTCAGGAGGGTTACTGGGCTCTCCCTTCTCTCTACAGATACCATCAGACCCGCTGAGTTTCTCCTGCCATTTCTCTGTTTGTTAATTCTACGGCAGCGATAACCGTCAGACAGGGTTGGCTCGGCTCGGCTCGGCCCTCCTCTCCTCTCCCGGGCCCCAAACCGTGTGTGGCGCGGGGTTATTGAGCACCCACCTCCCTCCGCCGGGCCCCTTACCTCCGCCGGGCCCCTCACCTCCGCCCGGGCCTCTCTCCTCTCCTCTCCGCTCCGCTCCGGGTCCGTCCCACATTTCCTTCCCCCCGCCGCCCCTCCTCCCGGATGGTTCCGCCCGCTGACACGGTGACGTGGAGCCATTGCCATGGCGCCCGCGGCCTACTCTCGGCCTGAAGCCTGTTTTCCTGCCTGACTCTAATGGCGCTGACCTTCCTTTTGTTCCATTTGACAGAAAGCGCAGTTACACACAGTGTGATAGGTTGAAGAGACTGATAAAAAGTATACATATATTGGCTTTATAAACAACTGCGGATTGTCCACCTTTGTGAAGTGTATGCGAACCCCATCCTTTTGGAAGGATGTCAAGTTTTGTTAAAGATGTAGAGGAAGATGAAGTTCTGAATGTAAAGAGACTGTCCCTAACAGAGAAATCTGGGGAGATTTATTGTAGATGTTGAAAGTTATACCAACAGTTTCCAGAGGCAGAAAGCTGGAGGGCACCAATTTGACTTGATTTACAAAACAACCCGAGGAAACTTTTATTGTAAAATAAAACAAAGAACTGCGGATGTTGAAGATCTGAAACAAAAACAAAAATAACTGGAGAAACTCAGCAGGTCTGGCAGTATCTGTCAGAAGAAGACAGAGTTAACGTTTCAAGTTCAGTGAACCTTCAATTTCTGTTTGAATTTGTTTTATTGTCCAGTGAGTTGTAATTTGGAAATTCATATCCAAGTGGAAGCAGATTCAATAATAACTTTTTCAAAAAGAATGAGTGAATACTTAAAGGCAATAAAAAATGGAGAAAGAATAGAATCCTCGGTGACCTCGGTGGTGGACAGGTTGTTGGAGGGAATCCTGAGGGACAGGATGTACATGTATTTGGAAAGGCAAGGACTGATTAGGGATAGTCAACATGGCTTTGTGTGTGGGAAATCACGTCTCACAAACTTGATTGAGTTTTTTGAAGAAGTAACAAAGAAGATTGATGAGAGCAGAGCAGTAGATGTGATCTATATGGACTTCAGTAAGGCATTCGACAAGGTTCCCCATGGGAGACTGGTTAGCAAGGTTAGATCTCATGGAATAAAAGGAGAACTAGTCATTTGGATACAAAACTGGATCAAAGCTAGAAGACAGGGGTTGGTGTTGGAGGGTTTTTCAAACTGGAGGCCTGTGACCAATGGAGTGCCACAAGGATCGGTGCTGGGTCCTCTACTTTTTGTCATTTACATAAATGATTTGAAGCTGAAAATGTGTTGCTGGAAAAGCGCAGCAGGTCAGGCAGCATCCAGGGAACAGGAGAATCGACGTTTCGGGCATAAGCCCTTCTTCAGGAATGATCATTGTATAACCACTAGATCCAGTTGTGTTGTGCATCTGCCAAAGAGTTATCTTAATGTATAAAGACATGGTACTAATGTACATCCTTCTACATATTTATCAGAACAGGTTTCCTACTCTTTAGAGGGAAAATCTAGGATATTGTATTATTGCACAGATCTCAGAAAGGCAATCTACATTTAAGACAGCGAGATGAGATCATGATATGTGAGCAATCGTATAATTGGTCTCCATCTTTCTGTACATTCAGTTGGTAGTCAACATGCTAGCCAATCTGTTAGTCAGCCAGTCAACCATGTATGTTATAGTAATTAAGGCTGAAATGCAAGTCTGAGCAGCCATATCAGTATTACATAACTAGTTGAGTAAATTTCCGCATTTCTGACTCCATATAAACATGACTGGTATACATTAAAATTTAGAAAACTACATAGCACATTAATGTCCTTCCATGTTTTAGGCTTTTAGAGCCTTGCTAGACTATCTTCTTAATGGCCCCTTGAGAGTGACGATGGTGTGCTTCCATTCCAATTTGATGAGCTGTGAGATATCTAATAGGTCCACTGTGCAATCTGCAGACTCTGCCAAATGTGGGGCGGTGACGTTTGAAGATATGGGTAGATGGGTTGGAAACTGCTTTAGCAATGAGGAATAAATGTTGACCAACTTTAAACATCAAAGCCCAAGATGGCTGGTGTTTTTATTCTCCCAAAAATAAATAAATCTACTTCACCACCATCCCCACACACCCCAACATTCCCTCAAAGTGGCAAGGCTGTGTATTTGTGCAGTTATTCCGAGGTTCTACCTGCAGTGATCGGTCTCAACACGCCATTGTGGCAATGACTCCAGGTTACAGATGGCTACTGCCATGTATGGACCTCAGAGGCTCTCTCAGCCGGAAAGAAAATCAGCCCCTACTCCTCCTCACTCCCCATTCCACTCGTAGTTTAATTTCATTGTCCCTGTCTCTTTGTAGTACAGAGTTGAGATGAACTATTGGTTTGGATTGTTTCAAAATAACAAAACTGTTTATAGCATTATTACAGTCTAAGTCTAATGTGTCATAGTTGTTAGGAAACTTCAATTGAGGTTTAAAACTCTCCTGGAGGAGTTGCAGCTTTTGATATTTCACAACATAAAAGCCTAATAATGGGCATCCTGTTAATGGAAACAGTTGGTCAGACACTAATTAACTCCCATGCATTCCACAGGATTTGCAAAGTATGAGTGATGGGGTGAAGGAACATTTCTGTTCTACAGTGAGTTATTGGTCGTGTTTCTATTAGAGGCTTCTGCTAGATACAAAGCCCATATTTACTGGTGGTAATGATAGTGTCAAGATGCTCTATTAGTAGGTCCATAAGCACTGGTGTAGATGAGTTTGTGTCTAATTGTAAATCCTAACATGGTAAATTACAACATTAAAAAGGCATCTGGATGGGTATATGAATAGGAAGGGTTTAGCGGGATATGGGCCAAGTGCTGGCAAATGGGACTAGATTAGGTTAGGATATCTGGTCAGCATGGACAAATTGGACTGAAGGGTTTGTTTCCGTACTGTATACCTCTTACTCTATGAACTTAAAAGGTTTGCTATCTTGAGATAGAATTTTCCCTTCTGAGAGTGGTGAGTGAGATGACTTAAATCGGCTGAGATTCTAGATATCAAATCCTCATGTCAAGAAAATCTCTCCCAGACTAGAGGAGTTCAGGACCTCCCTGTTGTGTGGTGAGAAGCTTACGTTCATGCATTTGCAGCTCATTAATATCTCAAATCATCCTAGCAATGTTCCAACTTCCAACTCTCCTCTCTTCTATCAAGAAATCTGACGGCATACAAACTTGAGCAGCAAAACATAGTAGGTTCCTCCAACTTGTGCTGATAGACAAGATGTGAGCATAAGGAATGATCATGCCGGCCATTGGCTTCTGTTTACATGAAACAGCTTTCTCTTTACAAGGCCCTGTGTTGTGAATGATCATGCTGTTCCTAACCCTTTAAACCATGTAGTTCATAATTGGAAAATATCCAGCCTCACAACTCATCAGACTTGGTCTCGGCCCAACTCTGTCACTTAATGGTAAGGTCCTAGGGAGTGTTGCTGAACAAAGAGACCTTGGAGTGCAGGTTCATAGCTCCTTGAAAGTGGAGTCGCAGATAGATAAGATAGTGAAGAAGGCGTTTGGTATGCTTTCCTTTATTGGTCAGAGTACTGAGTACAGGAGTTGGGAGGTCATGTTGCGGCTGTACAGGACATTGGTTAGGCCACTGTTGGAATATTGCGTGCAATTCTGGCCTCCTTCCTATCAGAAAGATGTTGTGAAACTTGAAAGGATTCAGAAAAGATTTACAAGGATGTTGCCAGGGTTGGAGGATCTGAGCTACAGGGAAAGGCTGAACAGGCTGGGGCTGTTTTCCCTGGAGCGTCGGAGACTGAGAGGTGACTTTATAGAGGTTTACAAAATTATGAGGGGCATGGATAGGATAAATAGAAAAAGTTTTTTCCCTGGGGTTGGGGAGTCCAGAACTAGAGGGCATAGGTTTAGGGTGAGAGGGGAAAGGTATAAAAGAGACCTAAGGGGCAACGTTTTCACACAGAGGGTAGTACGTGTATGGAATGAGCTGCCAGAGGATGTGGTGGAGGCTGGTACAATTGCAACATTTAAGAGGCATTTGGATGGGTATATGAATAGGAAGGGTTTGGAGGGATATGGGCCGGGTGCTGGTCGGTTGGACTAGATTGGGTTGAGATATCTGGTCGGCATGGACGGGTTGGACCGAAGGGTCTGTTTCAATGTTGTACATCTCTATGACTCTAGTCCAAAGATGTGCAAGCCAGGTGAATTGGCCATGCTAAATTGCCCATGGGGTTAGGTGCATGAGTCAGGGATAAATGTAGGGGAATGGGTCTGGGTGCGTTACTCTTCAGAGGGTCGGTGTGGACTTGTTGGGCCGAATAGCCTGTTTCCATACTGTTGAGATTCTAATTCTAATCGATGATTTTAGAACTCAGGTGCCAGGCAACAAAGAATAAAACTGGAGCTAGTCCCTAATTTACATGGAACAGCGACACAGATAGAATTCCTACAAAATCCAACCACCATAATGAACCTGTTCAGGGGTATAATGACAACTCCATAACTATCACATCCAGACGCGAGACCTGAACGTGAGCTTTCTAGGCTAAAGATAGGAATATTACTATTATACCACTTTATAAAATTTTAGTCAACCTGTTCAGACCTATTATGACATTGGAACAGACAAACTGGCTGGTTTCTCTGGCTGTAGATATAAATCCAAGGCGATATGTTGTCCCTGCTTGATACCAAGGTTAGGAATGTTGGTGAAGAACAGCAGAGGTCTCTTAGGGAAAGAGTGAACAGCCATTGGTCCTGTTCTATATTGATACCAGTGCGGCATGAGCTCTTGCAGGCTCATGAGAGTGTTAGATCTAACAAACTGGAACTGAAAAGTATTAATCTCTGGGTTACTTCCAATACAAAGTATAAGTATGTATCGACATAGGAGGATGATGCATGGCTGGGAAGATGCCACAGAAGTTAAGGCTTTAGATACTTGGGACATTGGGACAGGTTCTGGAGAAACTGAGATCAATGCTGGCCAGATGAATTGCACCTGAACAGAACTTGGACTGAATTCTTTTGGAGGTGAATTGCTGGTACTGTGGGGGAGGGTTTAAACTGAGGCAAATATATGGAAACTTAAAGATAACATTAGAGAAGAACAATAAGGTGTAGAGAAAATTGGAAGAGACAGCAATGGAGTAGGAAATAGTAATGCATTTGTTGGGATCAATGTATCTGTATATTTGGATGATGTTGTTGAGTGGCAGTATGTAAATAAGAAATAGGAACAATCTAAGGATAGATCCTTGAAGATGAGGGGCTGGGGTGACATTAGAAGTTTTGGTGTAGAATGGAAAAGGAAGCCACTGATGGCTGCCTGCCTGGATAACAATAGAGCCAAGAGCCAGCCAGCTGGCTGGTGGAGATGGTTGGAAAAGGGTGATTTGATGAAGGGTTTTTGCCCGAAACGTTGATTTTCCTGCTCCTTGGATGCTGCCTGACCTGCTGTGCTTTTCCAGCACCACTCTAATCTAAAAGTGTAACAAGCAATCAATAGGTAAGCAGGATGAGAAGAACTCATCAGAGGTTAAAGTTCCCAGACCAATTACTTGAACAGATTGTATGTAAAGGGTCAGGAGTCTAAGTTCAGGCATAGCAGAAATGGGTCAACTATGAGAGAGGGGCAGTCAACACAGGATTGAGGGTCAAAAACAGAAGTTGCAGGAAAAGCTTAGCAGGTCTGGCAGCAGCTGTGAAGAGAAATCAAAGTTCACGTTTCAGGTCAGATGACCCTTCAACTAAACTGATGGTGAGAAGCTAAAATTTGAATTTAGGCTGTTGTCAGAAGCAACAAGTATATGTAGATTTTTATTAACCACAAAATGGCTGCAAGTAATGATTTGACTCTGTGAACTTGAACTGATGCTTTGTATTTGGAGATAAGAGAAAACAATGGATTGTTCATAATATGAATCATAAGACAGTGATTTGGTATTCGAACAAACCTTGAACTGCTAGCATGAGATGGTGATCTATATAAAGTAAGAACCCTTTCCCAGGGAATATCATTGGATTAACCTTCCTGATTTTCCTGCTCCTCGGATGCTGCCTGACCTGCTGTGCTTTTCCAACACCACTCTAATCTCGCCCCTGCTGGAAATCCTTTCATCTTATATGTGATTGGTCCTTTCCTGTAATTAAGGCTGTACTATCTCTTAAAAAACATATAATAATGTGTAATTTTCAAATGTAATTGAGCCATTTCTCCACAGAACACAGAAGCTTTTAACCTCTGTGGTGCTGGACAAATCTGCGTCAGGATGCTTTAATTTATTAAACTGGTAGCCTTGCTTTAAACAGACTGTACTTCTAGGGATTCTTTTAACTGATCCCGAGACTGAGAGGCCCAGCAAGGGGGTCTAGATTTTCTATGGTAGCTATGAAAATGTTGGTTTGTATACAGAAGAAAGGGTGAGGGTGGGGGTGCGGGTGGGGATGGGGGGTAAAGAGTAAACAATAGGTAGGGATACAGCCCAAAGAGAGAGAAGTGTTGGACAGAGAAAGGAGTGGCTGGGAGGGTGAATAGCTGTTAATGGAGAATGTTAGTGCCTAACAATGAGTTGTGTGTAATGGCAGACTATGTAATAATAAGGCTGTGTGTGTGTGTCTCTTAATTATTGAAGTCAGTATTGAGTCTGGAGGGTTGCAGGGACCCAACTGGAAAATGAGATGTTGTCCTTCTAGCTTGCTCTGAGCTTTGCTGGAGCAGTGCAGCAAGCCTGAAAGAGAGATGTTGCCAGAAAACAGGGTGGTGTGTTAAAATGGCAAGAACTGGAAGCTCAGTGTCTGTTTTTGCGGGCAGAACGTAGATGTTCTGTGAAGCCGTCACTCAGTCAATTCTTTGTTTCCCAGTGTAGAGGAGCCACATTGTGAGCAGCGAATGCAGTACACTAGATTGTGAGAAATGCAGGTAAAGTGCTGCTTCACCTGGAAAACGTTTGGGTCCTGGATACTGAGGAGGGAGGAGGTAAATGGGCGGGTGTTACAGTTTGTATGGTTGTAGAGGAAGGTGCTGTGGGGAGGATGATGGGAGTGGAGGAAGAGTGGACCACACTGTCCTGGAGGGAACGGTCCCTGTGGAAGGTGGACAAGGGAGGGGAGGGGAACATATGTCTGGTGGTGGCATCTGACTCGATGTGACGGAAATGGCGACTGATGATCTTCTCGATGTTGGTGGGATGGTAGGTATTGCTGGATGGAAGAGAGAGTGAAAGTGCGGGAGATCAGTTGGACCTGATTGAGGGTCCTGTTGACAATAGTGCTGGGCAATCCTCGGTTGAGGAAGAAGGCAGACATTTCGGAGGCTCCCTTTCAAAGTTGGCCTCATCAGAACATTGGAGAAGCTACAGTGGAGCCCAGTAGGGAACAGTCAAGATTAGAGTGGTGCTGGAAAAGCACTGCAGGCTAGGCAGCATCCGAGGAGCAGGAAAATTGACATTTCGGGCAAGAGCCCTTCATCAGGACTCTAATCTCCAGCATCTGCAGTACCCATCTCTGTCCACTAGGGAGCAGGCAATTCTGGATTTTGTGATGTGCAATGAGATTTAGAGAGCTGAAGGTGAAGGAGCCCCTCGGAGGCAGTGACCATAATATAATAGAATTCACTTTGCAGTTTGTGAGGGAGAAGCTTGAATCAGATGCAACTACAAAGACATGAGGGAGGAGCTGACCAGAGTTGATTGGAGGGACAACCTAGCAAAGAAGGTGGTGGAACTGCAATGGCAGGTGCTTCAGGGGGTAATTTGGAAGGCCCAGCAGAGGTTCATCCCAGGAAAGAAGAAACATAGTAAGGGGAGAGTGAGGCAACCATGGCTGACGAGGGAAGTCAGGCACAGCAAAGAAGCAAATGAAAAGCACATATGTGCTAAAGATTAGTGGTAAACCATAGAACTATGAAGCCTTTAAAAATCAGCAAAGGGTAATTAAAAAGCAATAAAGGGGTGGAAGATGAAATATGCTGCCTGGACTGGAGATAATTAGATTACCTACAGCGTGGAAACAGGCCCTTTGGCTCAACAAGTCCACACTGACCCTCCGAAGAGGGACTCATCCCCCCTATATTTACCCCTGACTAATCCACATAACACTACAGGCAATTTAGCATGGCCAGTTCACCTAGCCTGCACCTTTTTAGACTGTAGGAGGAAACCCACACAGACACTGGGAGAATGTGCAAACTCCACACAGACAGTTGCCCGAGGCAGGAATTGAACCTGGGTCCTTGGCACTGTGAGGCAGCAGTGCTAACCACTGAGCCATCATGCCACCTGTAATGTCTTATGAAGATTGGTTGAGGGAACTAGGGCTTTTCTTATTAGACTGAAGAAGGGTGAGAGGTGACTTGATAGAGGTGTGCAAGATAGGTAAAAACAAGAACTGCAGATGCTGGAAACCAGAGTCTAGATTAGAGTGGTGCTGGAAAAGCACAGCAGATCAGGCAGCATCCGAGGAGCAGGAAAATTTACGTTTCAGTGCCCGATATGTCGATTTTCCTGCTCCTCGGATGCTGCCTGAGGTGTGCAAGATGTTGAGAGGCATAGATAGGGTGGATAGACAGAGATGTTTTCTCATGGCAGAAATGTCTAACACAAGGTAATTGCAGGAAGGTTTAGGGGAGATGTCAAAGGTAGGTTCTTTACACAGAGAGTGGTGAGTGCGTGGAACGCACTGCCAGGTGTGGTAGTAGAATTAGATACATTAGGGACATTTAAGCGACTCTTGGATCGGCACATAGATGATAGTTAAATGAGGGGTATGTAGGTTAGTCTGATCTTAAAGTAGGATAAAAGGCCAGCACAACATGAAAGGTGGAAGAGCCTGTACTGTTCAATGTTCTTTGCAAGCAAAGCTACCTAGTAATATAAAAGAAAACTATAACATTTATTTTAGATATCTGAAAGGTAAGAGTGGACATTTAATCGCTGGAGAATAAAGCTGGAGATGAGGTAACGGGAACAGAGAAATGGCACAGGAATTGAATTGCATCAGTTTTCACAGTGGAAGACACCAAAACAAGCCAGAACCTCAAAAGATTCAGTGGGCAGAGGTGAGTGTAGTTGCCATCATGTAGGAGAAGGTGATGGGGAAGCTGAAAATTCTAAAGGTGGATAAATCTGGACTGGATGGACTACACACCAGCATTGTGAAGGAGATAGCTGAGGAGATTGTCCAGGCATTGATGGTGATCTTTCAGGAATCACTGGATTCATGGAGGGTCTCAGAGGACTGACCAGTGGCTAATGTAACACCGCGGTTTAAGAAGGGATGGAGACAGAAGGCAGGAAAGTATAGGCCAGTTAGCTTAACCTTGGTCATTGGTAAGATTTTAGAGTACATTATAAAATGTTAAAAATCACATAACACCAGGGTATAGTCCAACAGGTTTATTTGGAAGTACTAGCTTTTGGTAGAAGGATCAGCGCTCCGAAAGCTTGTACTTCCAAATAAACCTGTTGGACTATAACGTGGTGTTGTGTGATTTTTAACTTGTCCACCCCAGTCCAACACTGGCACCTCCACATCATTTATAAAATGTGAGTTTGTAGAGTATTTGGAAGTGCATGGTAAGATAGTGCTGAGTCAGCATGACTTTGTCAAGGGGAGGTTATGTCTGAGAATTCTGTTAGAATTCTTTGAGGAATCAATGAGCAAGTTAGACAAAGCAGAGCCAGTGGACTTGGTCTATTTAGATTTCTAGAAAGTCTATGACAAAGTGCTGCACAGGAGGATGAATCAGATAAGAGCCCATGGTATTAAGGGCAAGGTACTAGTATGGGTAGCAGATTGGCTGACTGGCAGAAGTCAGAGAGTGGGAATAAAGTGGTCTTTTTCAGAATGGCAGCTGGTGACTAGTGGAATTCCATAAGAGAAAGTGAGTACTGCAGATGCTGGAAGTCAGAGTTGAGTGTGGTGCTGGAAAAGCACAGCAGATCATGCAGCATCCGAGGAGCAGGGCAGATGCTGGAAGTCAGAGTTGAGTGTGGTGCTGGAAAAGCACAGCAGATCAGGCAGCATCTGAGGAGCAGGAGAAGCAACATTTCAGGCATAAGCCCTTCGTCAGGATTCCTGAACTCTTGACTCTGATCTCTAGCGTCTGCAATCCTCACTTTCTCCTACTTGAAACACTACAGCATACAAGCACAGAGAAATGCAGTGAGTAGAATGGTGTGGACAAGATGGGCCAAAGGGCCTCTTTCCATGTTGACCTGATGAGCTACATTTGAGTGCGCCAAAAGCAATGGCCGTAAAGATAGTGGATGCATTGGTGGCTATATTTCAAAATGTATAGATTCTGCAATGCAGCCTGTTGATGAGAAGGTTGCAAATATAACCTTACTGTTTAAAGTCAGAAGTGATATGACACCAGGTTATAGTCCAACAGGTTTATTTGAAATTGCAAGTTTTTGGAGCACTGCTCCTTTGTCAGGTGAAGTTCTCTGGTCGCGTTAAGGGTATCTTGAAACCTCTCAAGCTATGGATTAGAGTGGTGCTGGAAAAGCACAGCAGGTCAGGCAGCATCCAAGGACCTCTCAAGCTATGTCAAGGGCAGCTTGAAACCCATTGTATAAGGAATCCCCAGCTGCTGTCGCAACACTACAGGCTTCTTACAGAAATTAAAACAAAACTTTACCTGACAAATAAGCAGTGCTCCTAAAGCTTGTGATTTCAAATAAACCTGTTGGACTATAACCTGGTATCATGTGACTTCTGACTTTGTCCACCCCAGTCCAATGCCAGCACCTCCACATCCTGCTTATTATTTAAGCAAAGGGAGAGGGTAAGACAGAAAAAGGGGAACTAGAGCCCTTTTAGCTTGACAGCAGTTGCAAGGAAAATACTAGAATCTTCCAAAGGATATGATAAGCTAACACTTTGAAAGTAATGATTCTGATTGGACAGATCTGAAGGGGGGATAGCATTTTTGACAAATCTGTTGGCAGGTTTTCTGAGAATATAAGTAGACAAAGGGAATCGGTGGATTTGGGATATTTGATTTCCAGAAGGCTTTCAATAAGGTCCCACACAGAAAATTAGTAATTAAAAAAAAGTACAACGGATTGGGACATGATTACCCTGTACTGGAAAGAGCAGATTGTAGGAATAAATGGGTCACTCTCAGGCTGATGGGCTGTGACAAGGATCAGTGCTAGGGTCCTAGTTGTTCACAATCTCGACTGATAATCTGGATGTGGGGACCCAATGTAATCTCTCCAAGTCTGCAGATGACAAAACTAGGTGGGAATGTGTGTTGTGAGCATGAGGCAAAGGGGCTTTGAGGGGATCTGGCAGATTGTACCTGGTATAATTTGTACAATGTTTGTCCCTTTACTTGAGGAGGCATGTAGTTGCATGAGAGGCAGCTTGGAGGAGGTTGACTGGATTGATTCCAGAGGATCTTGTCTTATGAAGAGATGACATAGTGGAGCCGGTGTTGGACTGGGGTAGACAAAGTGAAAAATCACACAACACAAGGTTATAGTCCAACAGGTTTATTTGGAAGCACTAGCTTTCAGAGCACTGCTCCTTCATCAGGTAACCATTTGGCCCATCTGACCCTCCAAAGAGCATCCCACCCAGACCCAGACCACCCATATCCCATTCCTGTAACCCTGCATTTCCCACGACTAATTCACCTTCCTGCACATAGAACATAGAACAACACAGCACAGAACAGGCCCTTCGGCCCTTGATGTTGTGCCGACCTGTGAACTAATCTAAGCCCATCACCCTACACCATCCCATCATCATCCATGTGCTTATCCAAGGACTGTTTAAATGCCCCTCATGTGGCTGAGTTGACTACATTGGCAGGTAGAGCATTCCACATCCTTACCACTCTCTGAGCAAAGAACCTTCCTCTGACACCTGTCTTAAATCCATCAACCCTCAATTTGTAGCTGACGTCATCATCCTAGGAAAAAGACTTTCACTGTCTACCCTATCTAATCCTCTGATCATCTTGTCTCTCTCTATCAAATCTTCTCTTAGCCTTCTTCTCTCCAATGAAAACAGACCCAAGTCTCTCAGCCTTTCCTCATAAGACCTTCCCTCCAGACCAGGCAACATCATGTTACATCTCCTCCGCACCTTTCCCAATGCTTCCACATCCTTCCTGTAATGGGGCAACCAGAACCAATATTCCAAGGGCGGCCATACTAGCATTTTGTATAGTTGCAGGGTGACATTACATCTCCGGAACTCAATCCCTCTACCAATGAAACCTAATACACTGTATGCCTTCGTAACAGCACTATCAACCTGGGCGTAACTTTCAGGGATCTATGTACATAAACTCCAAGATCCCTCTGTGCATCCACACTACCAAGAATCTTTCCATTGACTCAGTACTCTGCCTTCCTGTTGTTCTTAGCAAAGTGCACCACCTCACATCTATCTGCATTGAACTCCACTTGCCACCTCTCAGCCCAATTCTGCAATTTTTCCAAATCCTCCTGCAACCTGCAATATTCTTCCAAACTGTCCACTACCCCACCGACTTTAGTGTCATCTGCAAACTTACTAATTCATCGACCTATGCCTGCGTCTAAGTCGTTTATAAAAATGACAAACAGAATAGTCCCAAAACAGATCCTTATGGCACGTCACTGGTAACTGGACCCCAGGCTGAATATTTTCCATCATCGACCACTTGCTGCCTTCTTACTGTTTGTGGGCGGCATGGTGGCACAGTGGTTAGCACTGCTGCCTCACAGCGCCGGAGATCCGGGTTCAATTCCCGCCTCAGGCGACTGACTGTGTGGAGTTTGCACGTTCTCCCCGTGTCTGTGTGGGTTTCCTCCGGGTGCTCCGGTTTCCTCCCACAGTCCAAAGACGTGCAGGTTAGGTGAATTGGCCATGCTAAATTGCCCGTAGTGTTAGGTAAGGGGTAAATGTGGGGATATGGGTGGGTTGCGCTTCGGCGGGGGCGGTGTGGCCTTGTTGGGCCGAAGGGCCTGTTTCCACAATGTAAGTAATATATATAATCTAAATATAATCTACAGAAAGCCAGTTTCTAAACCAAACTGCTAAATCACCCTCAATCCCATGCCTCTGCATTTTCTCCAACAGCCTACCATGTGAAACCTTATCAAAGGCTTTACTGAAGTCCATGTGCACCACATCAACTACTCTACCCTCATTGACATGCTTGGTCACCTTCTCAAAAACTCAATGAGGTTTGTGAGACATGACCTGCCCTTGACGAAACCATGTTGACTATCTGCAATCAAATTGTTGCTTGCTAGATGATTATAAGTCCTATCTCTTATGATCCTTTCCAAAACCTTTCCTACAACAGACGTAAAGCTCACTGGTCTATAATTAACTGGGTCATCTCTACTCTCCTTCTTGAATAAAGGCACAACATTTGCAATCCTCCAGTCCTCTGGTACTAAACTTGTAGACAATGATGACTCAAAGATCAAGGCCAAAGGCTTCAACATCTCCTCCCTAGCTTCCCAGAGAATCCTCGGATAAATCCCATCTGGCCCCGGGGGCGTGTCTACTTTCACTCCTTCCAGAATTGGTATCTCGTCTTCTTACTAACCTCGATCCTTTCTAGTCTAATACTCTGTATCTCATTATTCTCCTCGACAATACTTTCCTTCTCTTGAGTGAAAACAGATGCAAAATATTTGTTTAGCACCTCTCCGATCTCTACAGGGTCCACGCACAGCTTCCCACTTCTGTCTTTGACTGGCCCTATTCCTACCCTAGTCATCCTTTTATTCCTCACATACCTATAGAAAGCTTGAGGGTTCTCCTTTCTTCTACCTGCTAAAGACTGCTCATGTCCTCTCCTTGCTCTTCTTAACTCTCTCTTTAAATCCTTCCTAGCTAATCGGTAATGCTCCATCGCCTCATCTGAACCATCTTGTCTCAACGTCACATAAGCCTCCTTCTTCCCCTTAACAAGGGATGCAATTTCTGTTGTAAACCACGGTTCCCTTACCTTATCACTTCCTCCCTGCCTGACAGGGACATACCTATCAAGGACACGCAATATCTGTTCCTTAAACCAGCTCCACATTTTGATTGTCCCCATCCCCTGCACTTTGCTACCCCATTCTATGCCTCATAGGTCTTGCCTAATCGCATTAGAATTGCCCTTCCCCCATCGATAACGCTTGCCCTGTGGCATGTACTTATCCCTTTCCATTGTTAAACTAAACATAACCGAATTATGGTCACTCTCTCCAAAGTGCTCATCTATAACTAAATCAAACACCTGGCCTGGTTCATTACCAAGCACCAGATCCAATGTGGCCTCCCCTCTTGTCGGCGCTTCAATATACTGTGTCAGGAAACCCTCCTGCATGCATTGGACAAAAACTGATCTATTCGATGTACTAGAGTTATACTATTTCCAGTCAATGCTGGGGAAGTTAAAGTGCCCCATAATGACCACCCTGTTCCTTTCACTCATACCCAGAATCGTTTTGCCGATCCTCTCCTCCACATCCCTGGAACTCTGTGGAGGCCTATTAAAAAACTCCCAGCAGTGTGACCTCTTCTCTTCTGTTTCTAACCTCAGCCCATCCAACCTCAGAAGACAAGTCCTTGTCAAATGTTCTTTCAGCTACTGTTATACTGTCCTTGGCCACAACTCCCCCTCTTTTACCATCTTCCCTGTTCTTAACAAAAGATCTAAACCCTGCAACTTGCAACATCCATTCCTGACCCTGCTCTATCTATGTCTCCAAAATGGCCACAACATCCCTGGACACTATGGGCAGTTTGGCACAGTTAATTCACCTATGTGCACATCCCTGGACTACAGGCAATTGAGCATGGTTAATTCACCTACCTGTACATCTTTCGTCTGTGGGAGGAAACCGGAGCACCTAGAGGAAATCCATACAGACACAGGGAGAATATGCAAATGCCACAAAGACAGTCGCCAGAGGGTGGAATCGAACCCGCGTCCCTGGTGCTGTGAGGCAGCACTGCTGGCCACTGTGCCATCCCATTTCAAAGTGGGATTGTTTCCAGATTTGTTAACCAAATTCAAATTTCACCATTTGCCATGTGGTGTTCAAACTCATCTTGCTAGTGACTAGCCTGTGCCTTTGGATGGTTAGTTATTCTGCATCTCTCTCTCTCCCCAAACAGATGGTCACTAACTTTTCTGATACCACTTAGAAGGTAAGAAAGCAAGTTGTCAAGAGGAGGTATTGTCTATAATGGGTGAAGTGAATGGGCAAACATGACAAATGGAGCATAATGTGAACCTGGCAAAAGTGAGGACTGCAGATGCTGGAGATTAAAGTCAAGATTGGGACTTCGATGTTGTGACCATTACAGAGACATGGATAGAGCAGGGACAGGAATGGCTGTTGCAGGTTCCGGGATTCAGATGTTTCAGTAAGAACAGAGAAGATGGTAAAAGAGGGGGAGGTGTGGCATTGTTGATGAGGGACAATATTACAGTTGTAGAAAGGGTGTTTGGGGACTTGTTAACTGAGGTAGTATGGGCTGAGGTTTGAAACAGGAAAGGAGAAGGCACCATGCTGGGAGTTTTCTATAGGCC
>NC_057741.1:41670098-41694173 GCF_004010195.1 Chiloscyllium plagiosum
TGTTCAAAAAGGGTAGTAGAGACAACCCTGGTAATTACAGACCAGTGAGTCTCACTTCAGTTGTTGGTAAAGTGTTGGAAAAGGTTATAAGAGATAGGATTTATAACCATCTAGAAAAGAATAATCTGATCAGGGACAGTCAGCACGGTTTTGTGAAGGGTAGGTCATGCCTAACAAATCATATTGAGTTTTTTGACAAAGTGACCAAACAGGTAGATGAGAGTAAACCAGTTGATGTGGTGTATATGGATTTCAGCAAGGATTTCAGAACAGATAAGCAACAGACTGTTTAAATGGAGAAAGGTTGTAGAATTTGGAGTTGAGGGATCTGGATATTCTGTACATGAATTAAAGGACTTGGGATATTCAGCCGTATATTTCTACATAAGAGGGTTGGGATTTCAGCTCAATTCTATTTTGATTCACACACCAGTTATATTTTTTTAACCAAAAGGAGTGATTTCCAAGGGAGAGGGTAGCATTTAGCAAAACCTTGAATCACTTCTTTCTCATGGAGATTTGGAACTTTCTCCCCCAAAAGACGAGAATGAGAAACATTGATTTTGGTTGAGTAAGGCCATCAAGGGACAAACAGCAAAGATGGAGAAATGGAGTTGAGGAAATGATCATTCACATTCAAATTAAAGGATAGTCTTGCCTCAGGGACCAAGTGGTCTCCTCCTGATCTTAATTGTCCACATGAACAGTAAGGAGCTAAGAAGGGCAGGTTGGGGTGACAGCAAACAAATTTGGAAAGTTGGGAGAGATTCAGTGAGGAAGAAAGGGAAAAAGACAGGCAGAGAAAGGGAAATATATAGATAATTACACTTGCTTGGGATGGAGCTCAGGAATTACAGACTTGTGGGGAAAGTGGCAGAGACAATTGAACAACTAATATCTAGCTTACAAATGAAGGAGCACATGACTGTGGCACTTCTAATGAGGCAAGCGTAATGGGCTGCAAGTATTTAGGGGCATTAGACAGCAAGATGCAGATTCCACATTGAGGGTACACTATACAGAAACTAGTCTGTGAATGGTTTCAATTGGAGGGCATATATAATTGCACTGTCTAACGCTCTCTGTAACCACTCACGAGTACATGTACATACATATGTAATACTTTAAGGGAGCCACTATAAGGTGTGGCCCACATGGGACTTTTTGGGTTGTTACACAGCTTAAAAGGCAACATTCTGATGATAGAGTCAGTCCTAAAGTTCAAAGGGTACTTAGATTTATCGCTGCCTCAGTTAGATTTATCGCTGCCTCAGTTTCAGAGCCCGAAAGCTGTTTACAAAATAACCTGCATCAGAGGCATAAAGTGCAGAAAGAAACTTCAGCTCTATAACTTCATTTTCACATATGCGAATCACATAAGAGGTGTTTTGACACCCACTCTGTGATTGCCATCAGATAATCTCATGCTGGGAGTCTAATGCTCATTGAACAAGCCGTTTCTACTCAACAATTCCCACAAATCACTATATTTAGATATTGCAGCAGAAAAAAAAATCTGAAGTGTCTCCCATACCACCATTTCTTGATGCTTTTTACCAGAAATCATGTGTGAACCGAGGCAGTCAATATTAACCCTCATTCAACCTTCCTGTTAACCTTTTGTCAATATTTCTCATTTACCTGGCTGTGTGGGAGGTGCAATATACAATAGAAATGGGGAGGTTTCATATTTAAAACCAGCATTTCCTTGTTCAACAATAGTGTGTGCATCTAAGAACATAAACAGAAATACCTTATGTCTTGCTTAATCCAAATTAAACGTATGGCAGTTCTGGGACTGGCTTAGTGACACTATAGAATGGACAAATCATTCCACCATGACATCCGGGGAAGTTAAATTCAGCCACTTAAAGAAGCAAAAAAAAATCCAAAATTTAAACATTATCATCTCAGTAACAATGACCACGAAGCACCCAGATTTGACTGACCCCATTAAAAATAGTTAAATGCACAGGAATTCCACAGGAGTGAATGTTGGGTCCAGAACCATTCACATTGCACATTAATGATCTGGACAAAGGAACTGAAGGCATTGTTGGTAAGTTTGTAGATGACACAAAGATAGGTGCAGGGGCAGGTATTATTAAGGAAGCAGAGAGGCTGCAGAAGGACTTAGACATGCCCGGTGAGTGGACATAGAAGGAGCAGTTGGAATTATTCGTGGCAAAGTGAGGTTATGCACTTTGGTTGGAAGAATAGGGGCATAGACTATTTTCTAAACAGTGAGAGGCTTCAGAAATTTGAGGCGCAAAGAGATGTGGCAGTCCTAGTTCAGGATTCTCTTAAGGTTAACATGCAGGTTCAGTTAGTGTTCAGGAAGGCAAATGCAATGTTAGCACTAATTTTGAGAGGGAGATGGAGATGTACTGCTGAGGCTGGATAAGCTCTGGTCAGATCGCAAGTTGAACATTGTGAGCAGTTTTGGACCCCATATCCAAGGAAGGATTTGCTGATGTTAGAGAGGGTCCAGAGGAGATTTCCGAGAATGATACTGGGGATGAAGGGCTTGTCAGATGAGGCGCAGATCTGGATCTGTATTCAGTGGGGTTTAGAAGGATGAGGGTTTTGAAGGATGATTGATACTTACAGAATACTGAGAGGCCTGGATAGAATGGATGTGGGGGAGATATTTCCGTCTGGAGGAGAGAGTAGGACCCAAGGGCACAGCCTCAGTGTGAAAGAACAACTCATCAGTAATGAGATGAGGAGGAATTTCTTCAGCCAGAGTGTCGTGATTCTGGAACTTATTGTTGCAGAGAACTGTGGAGGCCAATTCATTGAGTGTATTTAAGACAGAGATCTTGATTAGTAAGAGAATCAAGATTTACAGGGAGAAAGCAGGAGAATGGGGTTGAGAAACATATTAGCCATGATTAAATGGCGGAGCAGACTCAATGGTTCAAATGGATTAATTCTGCTCTTATATCTTATGGTCTTATGAAAAGCAGACTGAGGTTGGAGATAGGATGGTATTTTGAATGAATAATCAAGGGGTTTTTTTGACATGGTTGAGGAGCGCAGATTTGAAAGAGTGAAATAGAATCTGGAGAGAAGTGTTAACAATGTCAGATAACATGGCAGCCAGGAAGATAATTTGGGAGATCAGTACTTTAATGAGGATTGGGTTGATAGATCATGAGGTGAATCTCATTGACATAATAGGCTTGGAGAAGACATGAGAGGAGATAGGATGGAAAGTAAGAAAGATGTCATCAATGATGGAAAGATGGTTCGGGGTTACAACAATGAAGAAGAACCTGAGAAGATATTTGGTCTAGTGAAGTAATTAAAGGGGCAGAAGTCGACAAGGTGACTGATCAGATGGTCTCAATTTTGGTGATACAGAAGTCCAAATACTGCTCCCACTTGTTGCTGGGAAAGGTGGAGAAAATGGGGAGTAAGACTTCAAGGAGAAGCTTTTTACAGTAGAGAAAAAGAATCTGGGAATTAGCTTTACATTCCAATAAAAAGTTTTGATGGAAGAGAACAGTGTGCAGTAATACTTTCTATGGTCCAATCACATCTTCGAGGGAATAACTTAATGCATGTGGGTGTGTATGCGTATGTATGAGACATGGTCTACGTGAGTGTATGAATAGGTAAGAACGTGTGTGTAGGTGTATGTGTGTGTGAGTGTATAGTATAGTGGGGTCACCTGTATGTGTGACATGAGTCCAAGGTCCTGGTTGAGGCCATCCTCATGGGTACCGAGCTTGGCTACCAGCCTCTGCTCAGCCACTCTGTGTGGTTGCATATCCCGAAGTCCGACTTGGAGGATGGTCAACTGTCAGTCCTACGCTGAGTGTCCCTGACTGCTGAAGTGCACCCTGACTGGGAGGGAACATCCCTGTCTGGCCATTGTTGCGGGCTGTCCATTCATCCGTTGTCGTAGCATCTGCTTGGTATCCCCAATGTACCATGCCTCAGGGCATCCTTGCCTGCAGCATATGATAGACAATGTTGGCTGAGTCACATGAGTACATGCCGCGTTCATGGTCGGTGGTGTCCTCACATGTAATGGTGGCATCTGTGTTGAAACTCTGACATGTCTTGCAGTGGTTGCCATGACAGGGTTGCACAGTGTTGTGATCGATGTTGTCCTGAAGGCTGGGCAGTTTGCTGCGAACAATGGTCTGTTTAAGGTTTGGCAGTTGTTTAAAGGCAAGAAGTGGAGGCATAGGGAAGATCTTGGTGATGTACTCATCCTCATCGATAATTTGTTACAGGCTGCAAAGAACATGGTGTAGTTTCTCTGCTCTCGGAAAGTACTGGACAACCCTGTTGGTTGCATCCCTTGTCTGTCTCCTGAGGAGGTCATTACAGTTTCTCGCTGTGGCACGTCAGAGCTGGCGATCAATGAGTTGAACATCGTACCCCATTCTTATGAGGGTGTCCTTCAGCACCATCAGGTGTCCATTGCATTCCTCCTCATCTGAACAAATCCTTTGTATACATAGGGCTTGTCCGTAGGGGATGGCTATTTTAATATGTTTTGGGTGGAAGCTAGAGAAGTGTAGCATTGTGAGGTTATCGTGGATTTGCAGTAGACCAAGTTACTGAGGTGCCCGTCCTTATGGAGATGCATGTGTCCAAGAATGAGACAGATACTAAAGAGTAGTCTGTCAATCACTTTGTGCATCAACTCTACAGCAGGTGCCATAATCTTGAAATCAAGGTAGTGCCCACACTCTTAGCTTGGGCTCAAGATACAGCAGTACAGTTACGTGACAATGCCAAGCAGACAAGGCGACAGAACTACACCATGTGCATGCACACCAAGAACAAGAAACTGGAGAAGCTTGGCATCACTACCAGTAGTAGCCAAACTTCCCCTGGCACCACAGTTGAAAACGTTATCACCACAGGGAAATCAGTCGTCAACTTATTAGACTACACCCTTCAATCGGAAGAGATTGAAGTTCTCAGCTGAGGGCTCAATTTCTGCCCCACCACCAAAATGGATCCTGCTGGTCTTGCAGCAGACATGGAGGAATTCATCAGATGAAGGAGACTCCAGGAACTCTTCCAAGATGTCAGCAGTGATCCCAACGAGACAACCAATGAACTAGAGCAGTCATCAGAAAGATCCGTGGTGGAGCAACCGAAGAAGGAGTTGATTTGGACCCCCCCGGAGGGCTGCTGCCCTGGGCTTTGATGTATGCTCAAACTGTCAGGAAATATATAAATGCCAGGTTCATCAGCTGCACCCACAAGGTAGAGCAAAACATCACCCAAGCACAGCACAACGCCATCCATACTCTCAAACACCAACCGCAATATTGCCATCAAATCAGCAGATAAAGGAGGAGCCATCGTCGTTCAGAATAGAATGGACTACACCAAGGAAATGTACGAGGTAAAAACAATGACTGCAGATGCTGGAAACCAGATTCTGGATTAGTGGTGCTGGAAGAGCACAGCAGTTCAGGCAGCATCCAAGGAGCTTTGAAATCAACGTTTTGGGCAAAAGCCCTTCATCAAGGAAATGTACTGACAACTGAACAACCAGGAACACTACAGGCAACTACCGGCCGATCCAACCAAATAACACACCTGTGAACTAAACAGATTGATCAAGACTTTTGATCCAGTCCTTCAGAGTTCCCTACGCATCCCACGTACTTCTCGCATAGGGACTTCTACTGCCTTCCAAAGATACACAAAGCCAACACATCTGGTCTTCCCATCTTCTGTCGCGACACCACGGATTTCTTACAGGAACTCAGCACCCGGGACTATTCAAACTGGGAACATTCCTTGTCACAATAAATGTTTCAGCACTTTATACCAGCATACCCCACGATGATGGCATTGCTGCAACAACCTCAGTACTCAATACCAACAACTGCCAATCTCCGAGCACCATCCTACAACTTATCTGCTTCATCCTTGACCAAAATGTTTTCACCTTTGACAACCAGTTCTTCATCCAGACACACAGAGCAGCCATTGGTACCAAATTTGCACCCCAATTGCCAACATTTTCATGTACAAGTTCGAACAAGACTTCTTTGCTGCACAGGACCTCCAACCAGCACACTATACACCAGATATATTGATGACATTTTCTTCCTCTGGACCTATGGCGAGGAGTCACTGAAACAGCTACACAGTGATATCAACAGGTTTCATCCCACCATCAGACTTATCATGGACTACTCTTTAGTATCTGTCTCATTCTTGGAAATACACATCTCCATCAAGGAAGGGCACCTCAGTCTACCGCAAACATATAGATAAACTCACGATGCTGCACTTCTCTAGTTTCCACCCTAAACATATTAAAACAACCACCCCCTAAGGACAAGCCCTATGTATACAAAGGATCTATTCAGACGAGGAGGAATGCAACGGACTCCTGATGGTGCTGAAGGACACTCTCTCATAAGAACGGGGTACGATGTTCAACTCATTGATCATCAGTTCCAACGTGCCACAGCGAGAAACTGTAATGACCTCCTCAGGAGACAGACAGGGATGCAATCAATATGGTACCCTTTGTTGTCCAGTACTTTCCGAGAGCAGAGAAACTACACCACATTCTTTCCAGCCTGTAACATATTATCAATGAGGATTATTACATCACCAAAACCTTCCCATCCCTCCACTTCTCACTTTTAAACAACTGCCAAACCTTAAACAGACCATTGTTTGCAGCAAACTGTCCAGCTTTCAGGACAACATCGACAACAAAACCGTACAACCCTGTCACAGCAACCACTGCAAGATGTGTCGGAGTATCAACATGAATACCACCATTACATGTGGGGACACCACCAACCATATACATGGCAGGTACTCACTCATGTGACTCAGCCAACATTGTCTATCTCATACGCTGCAGGCAAGGTACATTGGAGAGACCAAGCAGACGCTACGACAATAGATGAATGGACAGTTCGCAACAATCACCAGACAGGGAAGTTCCCTCCCAGTCGGAGAGCACTTCAGCGGTCAGGGACATTCGGCCTCATATCTCAGACTTCAGGATATGCAACAATTCATAGTGGCTGAGCAGAAGCTGATAGCCAGGTTTGGTACCCATGAAAATAGTCTCAACCAGGAGTTTGGATTCATGTCTCACTACAAGTGACCGCACTACACAATACACTCACGCGCGCACACACACGCACACCCATACACCACTCTCACACTCATGCAGACCTTCGCTCATACACATGCTCTCTCATATACACACACACCCCCAACACTCACCTCCATGCATACACCCTCTCACAGGGTCATACTCCGTCACATTCACACACACACACTCTACCAAGCACGCACATATGAAAACACACACTTCATCATGCACACACACAAACACAAACCTATGGGGTGAATTTGCATTTGCAGAATTTTTATTGCAGACACATTCTGTTTAACTCAAAGAGCACACAATCTGCAGGCAGTCTTTGCAGGCAGTCCATCTATATAACATTTTATAAATTCCAACTTTAGAAATAGAACCAATCTGAGTAAAGATTGGGAAACAGACAGACTCTGATCTCACGTCTTTAATGCATTGTCTGAGCTGAGATGTCACCTTTTTTTTATAAAATCTTAAGTTATCTCAAGAATGTGACTTAAAAGAAGTTCTGGGATTTACGTATTAATGAACCGAAACCTGCAAACCATTCTAAAAGATGAAAGACTTAACAACAATCTATGTTTATTCAATATATTGTTTCAGTTGCATGATACTCTGATCTTTTACTATAAATTCTGTGTGTTATGATCCTGCTTCACAGCTACCTGATGAGGCAGCAGCACTCTGAAAGCTAGTACTTCCAAATAAGCCTGTTGGACTATAACCTGGTGTTGTGTGACTTTGTCCACCCTAGTCCGACACCAGCTCCTCCATGTCCTGGTTACCTTGTCAGGTTAGATTAGATTAGATTCCCTAGAGTGTAGAAACAGGCCCTTCGGCCCAACAAGTCCACACTGACCTTCCAAAGAGTAACCCACCCAGACCCATTCCCCTACTTCCTACTAATGCACCTATCACTATGGGCAATTTAGTTTAGCCAATTCACCTGAATTGCACATCTTTGGACTGTGGGAGGAATTATGTATTTCAAGCCATTATTACAACCCCGTATTAAACAGTGTAATTTTATTTTAGTTTTGCACCAAATTATATAATTACAGTACAAAGCTGTAATATTATTACTTCATTAAACTTTATTTTCACTTTATACTGATCTGAAATAAGTTAGGAAGCATTTCTGGCCACCATGTGGTGCTATAAGTTTGTTAGTATCAGCAACTGACAGGCAGAGGGAGCTGAATAGATAATTATTATGTTCAATACTGTCTCATAGCATCACAGAATCAGGGTCAAACTGCATGGTCTCACCTCGTCCTTTCGTGGACTGAGAATGGTTAATCTACCAAAAGAACATTTATTCATTATGTCCTGTTTAAAATAACAAACCTTTCAATTATTGTTCCTTTAGCAGATAAATCACAATCTTCACATCCAGAAACTAGAATAAAAGAACCAACATTAAGAAAAAAAATACTGGATCTCTTCTTCACAAAGCTACCAATATTATTAGGAGCAACGACTGAAATGGACACCGAGTCCTGACTTCATGGGGGATACCTTCCATTGTGCTGTGTGGTACTACTACCACAGAATCGCTCAATAGCTCAATAGCAATACCACAATCTATAAATTCATGGCCTGGCATATCTTTTACTCTACCATTACCATCAAGACAGGCAACCAAACTAGTTCAATAGCAAATGTAAAGCAAACATGGTGTATGGATAATATGCAGATCTAAAAATGAGATGCAAACCTGCTGAAGGTAGAAAATAGAACTTCCCATCAAGATAAACAGCAGAATCAGTGCTAAACAACCTCATGACTAATGGATCAGATTAAAGTTCTATAATTCTGCTATATTCAGTCACAAATAATTGTGGACAACTGACATGAAGAGGTTTCATGACACTTGAACTCCAAGGGTTAAATCAGAAGGTGAGATTATATAAAGTTGTATTCCCTGAAATTTAGAAAGTTGTGTTGATTTAAATAAAATTTGCAAGAACAATTGAATCAATAATTAGCCTGGAAACTATTTCTCCTCGTTGGGTTGTCCAGGACTAGGAAACATTTCAGGAGTGAAATTAAGATGTAAGGGGATGTAAATAGTGAAGAGGATAACCTTAGATAACAGGAGGATAGAGACGGGCTGGTCAGATGGGCTGATCAATGACAAATAGAATTCAATGTGGATAAGTGTGAGGTGATGCACCTTGGCAGGCCAAACAATACAAGGGAAAACAGGATCAACATTAGGATCCTGGGAATTTCTGTGGATCAGAGAGACCTTGGTTTGCATGTTCACCAGTTCCTGAAAGTAGCAGGGTAGGTAGATAAAGAAGTTAAGAAGGCATATGAAATACTCAGGGAGAAAGTGAGGACTGCAGATGCTGGAGATCAGAGCTGAAAATGTGTTGCTGGAAAAGCGCAGCAGGCCAGGCAGCATCCAAGGAACAGGAGAATCGACGTTTTGGGCATAAGCCCTTCTTCAGGAAGGAAATACTCACCTTTATTAGCTAAGACATAGAATTTAAGAACAAGGAAGTAATGCTGGAACTGTATGAAAAGTTGTTTAGGCAACAACTAGAGTTTTATGTGCAGTTCAGGAATCCACATTATGGGAGGGATGTGATGACACTGGAAAGGGTAAAGAGGAGAGTTTTAGTTATGATGAGAGATTAGATTGACTGGGTTGTTTTCCTTAGAGCAGAGGAGACTGAGGGGGTAACACAATTGGTATGTTTAAAATTATGAGGGGTATAGACAGGTTGGATGGAAAGAAAACCTCTTTTTAGAGGAGATATGATTTTTCACCCAGAGGGTGGTGGCAATTCACTGCCTGTGAGGGGAGTGGAGGCAGAAATCCTGATAACATTGAAGAAATATCTAGATGTACACTTGTGATGTCAAGCTTTACAAAAATATGACCAAGTGCTGGGAAAAAAGGATTAGAATACAGTAGTTAGGTGGTTGTTTTTGATGGATATAGACATTGGGCTGAAGGGCTTTTTTCGGTGTTGTTTACCTCTATGACTGCAAAACTCTTCAAAGCTTCTTTGGGAACTCCTGCTGAACTCACAAACATCATTGCTGAGAAGAATGTGGGCTTCAGTACTTGTGAATGCCACCACCAAGTTACACACCATCCTAACTTGAGTATCTGTTATCTTTAGTTGATTGTCACTGGATTCAAATCCTGGAATTTCTCAACAGCATTGTTGTTTTTTTCACAACTCAGATTTCACTGATTGAAGAAGATGAATCTTCACTAGCTTCTAAAAGTCACTAAGGGGAGTGGAAAATAAATTAGATTAGATTTTCTACAATATGAAAGCAGGCCCTTCAGCCCAACAAGTTCACCCACCCTTTGAAGACCCCAGACCCATTCCCCTACCCTATATTTACCCCTGACTAATGCACCTAACACTATGGGCAATTTAGCATGGCCAATCCACCCTAACCTGCGCATCCTTGGACTGTGGGAGGAAACCGGAGCACTTGGAGGAAACCCACGCAGACACGAGGAGAATGTGCAAACTCCACACAGACAGTCGCCTGAGGTGGGAATCAAATCCGGGTCCTGGCGCTGTGAGGCAGCAGTGCTAACCACTGAGCCACAGTTAAAGAAAAGGGATTTCCCATATAAACCACAAAAGCGTAAGATTAACTTCTCTTAGAGGGTCATTAGCCCTTAGAATACCTCCCCCCAACCCCACAACCACCACCATTGAGATCTTATTATTCAAATCTCCCACTATTATTTGCCATGACTTGGAGGTGTCAGTGATGAACTGGGGTGGACAAAGTCAAAAGTTGCACGACACCAGGTTATAGTGACTTCACCTGATGAAGGAGCAATGCTCTGAAAGCTTGTGATTTCAAATAAACCTGTTGGACTATACCTTTATAATCGTGTGACTTTAACTATTATTTGCGGTACACGATTTATTTGAAAAAGAAACAGTGTTGCTTTGAAATCTCTAGGATGTTGAAAGTGGTTCAATGGGACATCAGTGAATTGTCCTCCACCTCTGGGTCCTAGGCTTAAATCAAATTAAACCTTTTGCAAGGTGTTAAACTTTGTGTAAACGCATTCGGCAACGCAGCATTCCGTCGGTGCTACAATGGGAGTGTCAGCCTAGAAAATGTGTTCAACTCTGTGGAATGGGAAGTAACCTCACAAAGGTCAGAGAGCTACCACTGGACCTCTTAAGACCTTGAGAGAATAAATTTATACTGAAATTAGTAATGGTTTTAAAGTCTATTTGATATAGATGACCTCACAGAGAATGAAACCTAAAAAGTTGTAAACTAGTGGGATGGTTTTAATGATATCATTAGGTCTTATCAATATTACTGGATTGCCTTGATTAACTTTAAGTCCTGAACCACAGCATATAACCCAATGATGCTTTAATAATGTTAACATTTTTGTTTTCATGCAGTCTGAAAATATGGATAGCATTAATCACCCATTTCTGATCAATAACAATCTAATTTAAGATGTTGATGTTCAGTGAAAATATGAAGAATTATAATCTGCTTGTACATGTAAAATTGGAGTATTGTACAGACCTATAGCACAGTGTGAAAAATGTGCATATTAAAGTCGCTACAGTCCCAGAAGACCATAGGGCTGCTCTTTCATTAGAGACACGACCAGTGGTGGTTTAACCTAAGGGTCTCTGCACTACAGGTGAGGGAGGCGAGGTCAAGAAAGGGGCACCTTCATGGTGACTTCAACTGGTGTGAGAGCATATTGTTAGTTTGTTCAGCTATTGATCTTTTCTTAATTATATGCAAATTTGCCACTATCGATTGAGTAGAATGAAAATGGTGAGGTAGAAACAAGTTTCAGTTCATGGGGTACTGGCACCAGTACTGGAGAAAATGGGATCTAAACTATTTGGATAGAGTCCACCTAAATAATGCTGAAGCTGCGTAACTGGAAAAGTAAATGGGATTTTAAACCAAATAGTGTGGAAAGGGATAAAATTTGGGAAGGTTTCATGGATTAAAGAAAATGTGAATGAGAAACCTATTAATTCAAGAAAAGATAAATAGACCATGACAAGGAGGAGAGAGAATACATGTCAAAGCAAGATGCCACTTTAACACCCCACCCAGTTCCCGGGTCAACATCTCTGTCTCAGGTTAGCTGCAGTGAAGCTCAGCCTAAACTGGAAGAACAGCACCTTGTTTTCCAGTTGGGAAGCCTTCGGACTCAATATTGAGTTCAGTAATTTTAGGGGTTGAGGCACCTTCTCCCATGTCCTTACCCCAAGCCCCACTCACCAGGCTTTGTTATCACATGGTCTGCTATTACACACAACCCTTTGTTAGCCACAAACAGTCCCCATTAGCAGCTATTCATTCTGCTGGGCTGATCACTATCCACTCCTTTGCCTGTCCAGCTGCTCTTCTCTCTTTTTGGGCTCTATGTCTACCTATTGTTTACTCCTTATCCCTTCCCTCCTCCTGAACCAGCCATATAAATATCACGGCTACAAGCACAAGTAAGAGGCTAAGCATCCTGCTGCAAGTAACTCACTCCCTGACTCCCTAAAGTGGACCCTATAAACAAAGCACAAGTCAGGAAAGTTATGGAATACTCCCCACTTTCCTGGATAAGCTCCAATGAAACTCAAGCCAAGGACAATGCCAAGGACATAGCATCCTGTTTTATTTCAACCACATCCACAAGCATTCTCTCCTTCCACCACTGGCATAAAGTTGCAGCAGTGTGTACCATTCACAAGATGCACTATAGAAATTTACCAAAGTTCCTTCGACAACACCTTCCAAAACCATAACCACTACCATCTAGACGAACAAAGCCAGCAGTTACATGAGAACACCACCACCGCAAATTCCCCTCCAAACCACTCACTATTCTGACTTGAAAATATATCACCATTTCTTCATTGTCACTGGGTCAAATCCTGGAACTTTCTCCCTAACAGCATTATTGGTCTACCTGAACCAAATGGATTGCAGTGGGTCAAGAAAGCAGCTCACCATCACCTATTCAAGGATAATTCGGAATAGGCAATACATGTTTGTCTTGTCAACAATGGTCATATCTCCTGAATGAATTTTGAACAAGGGGTTTCTTCATAGACCTCTGGACAAAGAGTAGAGTATTGTTCCCCTCATAATGATACTGCCAAATAATGTCAATAAATATTAGGGGTAGTGTATGAAATTTCTGGGGCAAGTCATATTGGAATCCAGCAAATCCAAGTATGTATAAGGCAACATTTTTAAAGGGACTGTTACTGAAAAGAAAAGCAGGAGTATATCCTCACTATAATAGATGTGGCGACTTGATCCTCAGAGGCCACAGCCTCCAAAAACATTAATTTAAAGTCGCCATAGTTCCAGAGGACAATAGGGCTGCTGTCTCATTAAAGATTACATTAGATCCCCTACAGTGTGGAAACAGGTCCTTCGGCCCAACAAGTCCACACCGACACTCCGAAGAGCAACCCACCCAGATCCATTTCCCTCTGACTAATCAACCTAACACTTTGGGCAATTTAGCATGGCCAATTCACCCGACCTGCACATCTTTGTGACTGTGGGAGGAAACCGGAGTAAACATGGGGAGAATGTATAAACAGACAGTCAGTCGTCTGAGGCTGGAGTCGAACCTGGGACCCTGGCACTGTGAGGCAGCAGTGCTAACCACTGAGCTACCGTGCCACCCCAAATCCCAGATAGACAACTGGTGTGGTTTAACCTGAGAATCACCACACCTCAGATGAGATGAGATATTGAGAAGGAGGACCCTTCATGGTAACTTCAGATAGTACAGGAATTGAACCCGTTCTGTTGGCATCATTTGTAAAATTGCCATTCAGCCAACCGAGCTAACAGACCTTCTAAAGAGCAGTCACTGCTAAGATAGAGGTAGAGAAATTAACCCAGTTCATCACTCACTGTCGATTACCAATGGAAATCCAGTCAAATCAAGTTTCTAATTTCATGTCTAAACCTGTTCAGGAAGTTATAAGCTGTCTGGGTATAACACACCATCCATAGAGTCAAGGCTTTAAAAACATATCAGCAAATCCTCAAAGAAATTATCATGGTTTATATTTTGAATATCCTCATGATTGGGACAAAGAACTTTAATTCCTTTTCATTGCCACATGGGGTTCACATAATGAGTCTACTGGATTTAGTCCTTTTGAGTTTTTTATGGACATGAGGTAAAACCTCTGAAACTAATCAAGATAAAGTTTTTAGAACTGAAGGATGGACTCTCCATGTAAGACTATGTATCTGTGTCCAGTTGTGGCTTACAAGAGCCTATGTAGTAGCTCAAGAATATCTTAGAACATCACAAACAACCATGAAATAATGGGCTGGTAAACCATGCCAAATCCTGAACATTTCAACTAGAGGATGAGATGTTAGTATCACTGCCTTTACAAAGTGAACCATTGAAAGCACAGTTCAGTGGACCACACGCGTTGCCAAAAGAATTGGTAAAGTAAATTGTCTAATTGACACCCCATATCTCTCTGCATTTCTGAATCCTGTAAACATTCACCATTTAGATCATATGTTTCTTAGTATTCTTCCAAAATGAACAATTTCACATTTGCCCAATATACTCCATTTACCACGTCTTTGCTCATTCACTTGACTTATCTTTTGGTAACCTCCTTCTGAGTTCTTCACAACTTACTTTCCTACCCATATTAGTATTGTCAGTAAATTTGACAACCATCTCTTTCTTTTCTTCATCTAAGTAATTTATATAAATTGCAATCAGTTGAAGTTCCAACAATGATCCTTATGGCACACCACTTGTTACATTTTGCCAACCTGAAAAAGAAACACTTACAATTATGGTCTGCTTCCTGTTAGCCAGCCAGTCTTCTGTAAATTAGCTTCCCCACTCCTTGAGCTGTTTGTTTTTGACAATAGCCTTTGATGTGATGTTGCAGATGTTGCTTCTGGCGTATCCTCCTGCACTCTCCAGCGTTTATCTCCTGGCTTGATGTTAATGGTAGAGTGGGTGATATGCTAGACCATGAGATTACAGATGAGTTTGAATACAAATCTGCTGCTGTTTATGGCCCACAGTGCTTCATTCATGTCCAGTTGGAACCTATCCCATTTAGAAAGAGGGACTATAACTCAAACCAACATTAGAACATAGAACATAGAACAATACAGCACAGAACAGGCCCTTCTGCCCATGATGTTGTGCCGAACATTTGTCCTAGCTTAAGCACCCATCCATGTACCTATCCAATTGCCGCTTAAAGGTCACCAAAGATTCTGACTCTACCACTCCCACAGGCAGTGCATTCCATGCCCCCACCACTCTCTGGGTAAAGAACCCACCCCTGACATCTCCCCTATACCTTCCACCCTTCACCTTAAATTTATGTCCCCTTGTAACACTCTGTTGTACCCGGGGAAAAAGTTTCTGACTGTCTACTCTATCTAGTCCTCTGATCATCTTATAAACCTCTATCAAGTCACCCCTCATCCTTCGCCGTTCCAACGAGAAAAAGCCTAGCACTCTCAACCTATCCTCGTACGACCTATTCTCCATTCCAGGCAACATCCTGGTAAATCTCCTCTGCACCCTCTCCAAAGCTTCCACATCTTTCCTAAAGTGAGGCGACCAGAACTGCACACAGTACTCCAACTGTGGCCTAACCAAAGTCCTGTACAGCTGCAACATCACTTCACAAATCTTGAATTCAATCCCTCTGCTAATGAACGATAATACTCCAGAGGCCTTCTTACAAACTCTATCCACCTGAGTGGCAACCTTCAAAGATCTATGTACATAGACCCCAAGATCCCTCTGTTCCTCCACCTGACTAAGAACACTACCATTAACCCTGTATTCCGCATTCTTATTCTTCTTCCAAAATGGACAACCTCACACTTGGCAGGGTTGAACTCCATCTGCCACTCCTCAGCCCAGCTCTGCATCATATCTAAGTCCCTCTGCAGCCAACAACAGCCCTCCTCACTGTCCACAACTCCACCTATCTTCGTATCATCTGACTACATCCACTGCTCTACCTTCATCCACATGCTTGGTCACCTCCTCAAAGATTTCAATCAGACTTGTAAGGCAAGACCTACCCTTCACAAATCCGTGCTTGCTGTCCCTAATCAAGCAGTGTCTTTCCAGATACTCATAAATCCTACCCCTCAGTACCCTTTCCATTACTTTACCTACCACCGAAGTAAGACTAACTGGCCTGTAATTCCCGGGGTTATCCCTATTCCCTTTTTTGAACAGGGGCACAACATTTGCCACTCTCCAGTCCCCTGGTACCACCCCCGTTGACATTGTCATGGAAAGATGTGGCTGCAGCAGGCAGATTGGTGGGGATTGGGTCAAGTATGGTTTTCCCTCTTGTTGATTCCCTCACCATCTGCTGGAGGCCCAGTCTAGCAGCAGTATCCTTTGGGACCCAACCACCTCAGTCAGTTGTGGTGCTACCGAGCCAGCTTTGGAGGAGTACTGATTCATCAACAGAGGGTGGGTGATCAGATACTCAGCAGGAGACTTTCTTGCTCATGTTTGATCTGATGCTTTGAGACTTTATGGGATTCTGAGTGAATGTTGAACAGCCAGAGTGACCCCCTCCTGACGTTATGCAACATTGCTAGATCTGTCCTACAGTCATACAGGACATACCCAGGAATGGTGATGGTGGTGTCTGGGGCAAAGTCTGTAAATTATGATTCTGTGAGTATGCCTATGTCAACCCTCTGCCAAAGACATTGGCAAAAGTGAGGACTTTAGATGCTGGAAATTAGAGTCAAGATTAGAGTGGTGCTGGAAAAGCACAGAAGGGCTCCTGCCTGAAACGTTGATTTTCCTGCTCTCAGATGCTGCCTGACCTGCTGTGCTTTTCGAGCACCACTCTAATCTAGACTCTAATCTCCAGCATCTAAAGTCCTCACTTTTGCCAATGTCTTTGGCAGAGGGTTCCTGGTACTATGTCATTGATACTTCACTGTCACTGTATCAAAATCTTGGAATTCCCTCTCTACCTGTACTGTGGATGTACTGACACTGACACCAAGTGGACTCACCAAGAAGCTCACTACCACCTTCTGAAGGCCAATCATCATGGGTAATAAATACTGGTCCTGGCAATGAGCTCCACATCCCTTGAATGAATAAAAATGTTTGTGAGAAAGTCTTTGCGAGGTCAACAGGATTGCAGCGGTCATTGTTGTTTCTTGGGTCTAGGTTGCTGCCAGGTAGTCCATCCAGTTTTATTTCTTTGAGACTTTTTTGTGACTTGCTTGGCCATTTTAGATGACAGTTAAGAATCAATCATATTGCTGGGGAGTCTAGAGTCATGTGGATTTCCTTCCTGAAAGCACATGAGTACACCAGATGCTTTTCATTTAAGAAAAATCAACAAAGATCTTATGGTCTTTAGTAAGCTTTTAGTTCCATGTTTTCTTGAATTCAAATTCCACGATTTGCTGTGAAGCAATTTGAACTCAGGACCTCAGAGCAATATCTGGTTTGATTTTGAATTATTATTGTCATATACAGTGGAAAGTATTGTTATGAGTACTATCCAAGCAAATCATACCTTACTTAAGTACATAGAAGAATGGAATGCAGAATATATTGTTATAGGTACTGAGAAGGTGCAGAGAAAGATGATCTCTGATATATGAGAGGTCCGTTCATAAGTCTGATAACAACAGGGAAGAAGCTGTTCTTGAATCTGTTAGGTATGTAGTTTCAAATTTTTGTGTCTTTGGCCTGATAGAAGAGGGTGGAAGAAAGTATAACCAAGGTGGGAGGAGTCTTGGCTGCTTTCCTGAGGCACCAGGAAGTGTAGACATAGTCACTGGATGGAAGGCTGGTTGCATGATGGACTGGGCTGTGTTCACAACTCACTGTAATTTCTTGTGGTCTTAGCAGAGCAGTTTTGCCATACCAAGCTGTGATATATCTGGATAGAATGCTTTCTAGCGTGTGTGTATAAGAGTCATTGTGGGCATACTAAATTTCCTTAGCCTTCTGGGGAAGTAAAGGCATTGGTATGCTTTCTTGACCAAAGCATCAATGTGGATGGACCAGGATAGATTTTCAGTGATATTGACTCCTAAGAACTTGAAGCTCTCAACAGGTTCCACCTCAGCACCATTTTGTACAGACAGGGGTGTGTCCTTCACTCCGTTTCCTAAAGTCAATGACCACTTGCTTCATTTCGCTGATGTTGAGGGAGAGATTGTGTCTTTGCACCATGCCACTAAGCTCTCTATCTCTTTCTTATACTCTGACCCATCATTGTTTAAGATTCAACCCACCATGGTGGTGTCATCAGCAAATTTATAAATGGAGTTAAAGTGGAATTTAGCCACATAGTCATGAGTGTATAAGGAATAGAGTTAGGTGAGGGATGCAGTTCGAAGGAGCAGGTGCAACAGTGTTGAGGATTATTGTGGAGGAGGTGTCCAGTATCCTTACTGATTATGGTCTGTGGTCAGGAAGTCAATCCATTTGCAGAGGGGGGAACAGAGTCCTAGGTCTCGGAGTTTGGAGATGGGTATGATTGGAATTATGGTGTTGAAGGTGGAGCTAAAGTCAATAAATAGGAGCCTGTTGTAGGTGTCCTTGTTATCCCGATGTTCCAGGCATGAGTATTGGGTCAGGGAGATAGCACCCGTTACAGATCTGTTACAACAATAGGTGGATTGTAATGGATCAAGGCAGTTTAGAAGGCTGGAGTTGATATGTACCATGATGAGCCTCTTGAAGTACTTCATAATGATAGATATCAAAGCCACCAGTAGTCATTGAGGCATGCTGTCTCATTTTTCTTTCTACCGGATGACAGTGGTCTTCTTGAAGCAGCTGGGTACCTCAGTAGGGAGAGGTTAAAGTTGTCTGCGAATATTCCCATCAGCTGGTCCGTGCAGGATCTGAAGGCTTGGCTTGGGACTCCAGCTGAGTCATTCGCTTTCTGTGGGTCTCTGGATTACTAATCTAATGACAGTATGCAATGATCTCCCCATATTGGTCAAATAATTTGTATTTGAATTAACTTGTTAAAGTATTTATAGACCAATCAAGTTGTAATCTTATGATATCTTGGTGTCAAACTCAACACATTTACAACCCAGAGGCTTACTGAGTAATATAAAGAATGTTATTCTTATTGATTTTCAGGCTGTGTTTCATTGTGCTGAACCCCCAATTGATGAAATACCGACTCATTTCTTTCTGAGACAGATCCCAATTGGAATATTCATAGCTATAGGTGCAGAAATGATTGATCCATGAACTCCTCCTGAATACAGTTATAGAATGTTAGACAAAGATATGCAGTAGTTGCTGCAATTTCTTTTTCAAGGAACTTTAGTCTACATTACATCACCCAGTGTTTCTTTATTCCCCACTAGCCTTTTCACTCTGGAATTCTTTACTGATTTGCTTTGAAAAATACATTGAGTCCTTTTAGAGAGGTTCTTTTAGTTGTTCACTAAATTTGAACTTCACTGACTGAGCTAACCTTTACTGCCCATCTTAATTATATTGGAGAAGGTAGTGGTGAGCTACCTCTTAAACTACAGCAGCATATAGGGAATAGGGACACCCACAATGTTGTTTGGGATGAGGACTCCAGGATTTTGACCGAGTGATAATGAAAGGACAGCAATATACTTCCAAATCAGGATGATATGTGGCTTGGAGGAGAACTTGCAGGTGCATTTGTTTCCATGTATCTGCTACCCTTGTCCTTTCAGATAGTAGTGAGTGTGGTTTTGGAATGTGTTGTTGAAGGAGCCTTGTTGAATTGCTGATGTGCATCTTGTTGCCATTATGTGTCAATGGTGAAGGTAGTGAATGTTGAAGATGGTGGATGGGGTTCCAATGGGTGTTATAGAATTATAGAATCTGTACAGTGTGGGAGTAGGCATTTGGCTCATCAAGTCCGTGCTGACCCTCCAAAGAGCATCTGACCCCCACCCCACCCCGCCATCCTATCATGTAACCCTACCTTTCCCACAGCTAACTTAACCTAGCTGCATATCCCTGCACACTTTGGGCAATTTCCCATGGCCAATCCACCTGCACATCTTTGGACTGTGGGAGGAAACCAGAGCACACGGAGGAAACCCAATGTGTAAACTTCACACATACATTTGCCTGAGGCTGGAATTGAATACAGGTCCCTGGTGCTGTGTGTACTAACCACTGAGCCACATGCCACCTCTGGAGGATGTCTTGACTATTATTGGAGCTGCACTCATCCAGCCAAATGGAGGGAATTCCATCACACCCCTGGTTTGTGGTTTGTAGATGGTAAACAAGTTTTGGGGAGACAGGATGTGGCCTCAGAATTCTGACCTGCTGCATAGCCACAATGTTTATATTGCTGGTCCAGCTCAGTTTCTGGCCAATGAACTTCCAAGATGTTGATGTGGACAATTTAACTATATGTCCGAGAAGATGTGGAGAGGGGTAGGTTTTTCCCTTACTTGGATTTAAAACAGTTCAGATTCTACCCAATGCAAGGCAAAGGAAGTGTCAAGATCAATCTGTGTATCACATCAGAACCCGCTCACTGTTAAATATCAGGCTTGATCCTTTGCCTTTCATTAAATATTCAACTCTGAACTTGGGCATGAATCCTATCCCCAGCTGATCTGGTAAATGGTGGGGTGGAATTCCTTAAGTGTGATTGCAGAAAACAACATTCCCGGATATTTCAATGGCCATTTAGTAACTAGCACAGCACTAACTGGAATTACACATCAGGACCGTGTAGAATCCCAGACAGAGTAGCCTGAGTGGGTTTTGCACTGGAAATTGAAGTTTCTGCTGAGCAAAACCTCTGCATCTGCAGCCCTTCAAAATAGTCATTGAGTCATAGAGTCATAGAGATGTACAGCATGGAAACAGACCGTCCATGCTGACCAGATATCCCAACCCAACATGGTCCAACCTGCCAGCACCCAGCCCATATCCCTCCAAACCATTCCTATTCATGTACCAATCCAAATGCCTCTTAAATGTTGCAATTGTACCAGCCTCCACCACTTCCTCTGGCACCTCATTCCATACAGGTGCCATCCTCTGTGTGAAAAAGTTGCCCCTTAGGTCTCTTTTATATCTTACCCCTCTCACCCTAAACCTATGCCCTCTAGTTCTGGACTCCCTGACCCCCGGGAAAAGACTTTGCCTATTTATCCTATCCACGTCCCTCATAATTTTGTAAACCTCTATAAGGTCACCAATCAGCCTCCGGCACTCCAGGGAAAACAGCCCCAGCTTGTTCAGCCTCTCCCTATAGCTCAAATCCTCCAACCCTGGCAACATCTTTGTTAATCTTTTCTGAACCCTTTCAGGTTTCACAACATCCTTCCGATAGGCAGGAGACCAGGATTTCACGCGATATTCCAACAATGGCCAAACCAATGTCCTGTACAGCCGCAACGTGACCTCCCAACTCCTGTACTCAATACTCTGACCATAAAGGAAAGCATACCAAATGCCTTCTTCACTATCCTATCTACCTGCGACTCCACTTTCAAGGGATTATGAACCTGCACTCCAAGGTCTCTTTGTTCAGCAACACTCCCTAGGACCTTACTATTAAGTGTATAAGTCCTGCTAAGGTTTGCTTTCCCAAAATGCAGCACCAAGCATTTATCTGAATTAAACTCCATCTGCCACTTCTCAGCCCATTGGTCCATCTGGTCAAGATCCTGTTGTAATCTGAGTTAACCCTCTTCCATGTCCACTATACCTCCAATTTTGGTGTCATCTGCAAACTTACTAACTGTACCTCTTATGGTCACATCCAAATCATTTATGTAAATGACAAAAATTAGAGGACCCAGCACCGATCCTTGTGGCACTCCACTGGTCACAGGCCTCCAGTATGAAAAACAACCCTCCACCACCACCCTCTGTCTTCTACCTTTGATCCAAATGGCTAGTTCTCCCTGTATTCCACAGGATCTAACCTTGCTAATCAGTCTCTCATGGGGAACCTTGTTGAACGCCTTTCTGAAGTCCATATAGATCACATCTACCGCTCTGCCCTCATCAATCTTCTTTGTTACTTCTTCAAAAAACTCAATCAAGTTTGTGAGACATGATTTCCCGCGCACAAAGCCATGTTGACTATCCCTAATCAGTCCTTGCCTTTCCAAATACATGTACATCCTGTCCCTCAGCATTCCCTCCAACAACTTGCCCACCACCGACGTCTGGCTCACCGGTCTATAGTTCCCTGACTTGTCCTTACCATCCTTCTTAAACAGTGGCACCACGTTTGCCGACCTCCAGTCTTCCGCCACCTCACCTGTGACTATCAATGATACAAATGTCTCAGCAAGAGGCCCAGCAATCACTTTTCTAGCTTCCCATAGAGTTCTAGGGTACACCTGTTCAGGTCCTGGGGATTTATCCACCTGTATGCGTTTTAAGACATCCAGCACTTCCTCCTCTGTAATCTGGACATTTTGCAAGATGTCACCATCTATTTCCCTACAGTCTATATCTTCCATATCCTTTTCCACAGTAAATACTGATGCAAAATACTCATTTAGTATCTCTCCCATTTTCTGCAGCTGCACACAAAGGCCGCCTTGCTGATCTTTGATGGGCCCTATTCTCTCCCTAGTTATCCTTTTGTCCTTAATATATTTGTAAAAACCCTTTGGATTCTCCTTAACTCTATTTGCCAAAGCTATCTCATGTCCCCTTTTTGCCCTCCTGATTTCCCTCTTAAGTATACTCCTACTGCCTTTTACTCCTCTAAGGATTCACTCGATCTATCCTGTCTATACCTTATATAGGAGAAAGTGAGGACTGCTGATACTGGAGATCAGAGCTGAAAATGTGTTGCTGGAAAAGCGCAGCAGGTCAGACAGCATCCAAGGAGCAGGAGAATCGACGTTTCGGGCATGAGCCCTTCTTCCTTACATATGCTTCCTTCTTTTTATCAACCAAACCCTCAATTTCTTTAGTCATCCAGCATTCCCTACACTTTCCAGCCTTTCCTTTCACCCTGACAGGCATATAATTTCTCTGGATTCTCATTGTCTCATTTCTGAAGGCTTCCCATTTTCCAGCCGTCTCTTTACCTGCGAACATCTGCCTCCAACCAGCTTTCAAAAGTTCCTGAAGAAGGGCTTATGCCCGAAACGTCGATTCTCCTGTTCCCTGGATGCTGCCTGACCTGCTGCGCTTTTCCAGCAACACATTTCCAGCTCTGATCTCCAGCATCTGCAGACCTCACTTTCCCTTCAAAAGTTCTTGCCTAGTACCATCAAAATTGGTCGTTCTCCAATTTAGAACTTCAACTTTTAGATCTGGTCTATCCTTTTCCATCATTATTTTAAATCTAATAGAATTATGGTCGCTGGCCCAAAAGTGCTCCCCCACTGACACCCCAGTCACCTACCCTGCCTTATTTCCCAACAGTATGTCAGGTTTTGCACCTTCTCTAGTAGGTACATCCACATACTGAATCACTTAACAAATTCCTCTCCATCTAAACCCTGAACACTACGGCAGTCCCAGTCTATGTTCGGAAAGTTAAAATCCCCTATCATAACTACCCTATTATTCTTACAAATAACTGAGATCTCCTTACAAGTTTGTTTCTCAATTTCCCTCTGACTATTAGTCCATTAACTTTGGAGTGTTTGGAGCAGTCCCATCCAGTTAAAATAATAATTATCCAGGAAATGTTAGAGAATTAAAAATAAATTCTAACTCCTGGTTAACTATTAAATTGGCCCCCAAATTCAGTAATCATCATACCCAGCTAAATATCCTCAAACCCTTACACCCTCTACACCCTGACCTTCCTTACTCCTGACATTCACTCCCAACCAGCCTTCCCCAAACCAATATCATTCCACACACTCCCACCATCTGGGACCAAACACTCTGCCAACACTGGCCTGAACCCTGGATCCACCACCCACCCCACCTCCTGCTGGGTCCGATATCCCCACCAAAC
>NC_057741.1:41694673-41698244 GCF_004010195.1 Chiloscyllium plagiosum
TGTCCTGTACACACACACACAGCACTGTCCTGTACACACACAGCACTGTCCTGTACACACACAGCACTGTCCTGCACACACTCAGCACTGTCCTGTACACACACACACAAAACACTGTCCTGTGCACCCACACAGCACTGTCCTGTGCACACACACAACACTGTCCTGTACACACGCACACAAAACACTGTCCTGTACACACACAACACTCCTGTGCACACACACAGCACTGTCCTGTACACACACAGCACAGTCCTGTGCACACACACACGGCACTGTCCTGTACACACACAGCACTGTCCTGTGCACACACACACAACACAGTCCTGTACACACACACAGCACTGTCCTGTGCACACACACACAGCACTGTCCTGTGCACACACACAACACTGTCTTGTGCACACACACAGTACTGTCCTGTACACACACAACACTGTCCTGTGCACACACACAGCATTGTCCTGTATACACACACACAACACAGTCCTATACACACACACAGCACTGTCCTGTACACACACACAGCACTGTCCTGCGCACACACACAGCACTGTCCTGTGCACACACACACAGCACAGTCCTGTGCACACACACAGCACTGTCCTGTTTTCACACACAGCACTGTCCTGTGCACACACACATACAGCACTGTCCTGTACACACACACAGCACTGTCCTGTGCACACACACAACACAGTCCTGTACACACACACAACACAGTCCTGTACACACACACAGCACTGTCCTGTATACACACACAGCACTGTCCTGTGCACACGCACACAGCACTGTCCTGTACAAATACACAACACAGTCCTGTACACACACACAGCACTGTCCTGTGCACACACACATGCAGCACTGTCCTGTATACACACACAGCACTGTCCTGTGCACACACACAGCACTGTCCTGTACACACACACAGCACTGTCCTGTGCACACACACAACACAGTCCTGTACACACACACAGCACTGTCCTGTATACACACACAGCACTGTCCTGTACACACACACAACACAGTCCTGTACACACACACAACACAGTCCTGTACACACACACAGCACTGTCCTGTATACACACACAGCACTGTCCTGTTTCCTAGCCGCAAGGGAAGCTCATTCGTGCATTCGTGCCCCATCTGTCACATTGATCTGGAACTCTGAGCCTGAAAGTACTCCATACATAATTTCTTTCCCGTCCGGAAATGATTTAATCCAGCAATATTTCCTCGAGATAGTTTCTGAGATTCTCCCCGTGTGGAATCCTGGCAACTCAAAGGCACTGAACCCCAGCAATCAATCAAACCCCGCGGATGAGGCATTAGCAAACGCGATAGCAATTCGGTCCAACAGAGAGCAGAGTCATGCTGCACCGAAATGAGACCGAGCAGCATTGACTCTGCGCTTCATGAACGGCCAGAAACCCGGAGGCAAGCCAGGAATGCGGTAAAGAGTATGGACGGAAAGGAATAATGTGAACTTCCAATAACTCCTAACTATATATCAGCAACAGTCACACCGCAGGCCGCTTCTCATTCCCCACCCCTCCCTGTAAAAACTAACTTCTGAAAGTCACAAGTGCACAAAATCGCAGAGGCGAAGGAGAGAATCGGCATCGGAAGAATCAGTAACATACAACATACAAGAGGTCAGATTAGTCTCCGGGTTACTCACATCACAAAGCAGGCAAGAGCATTCCCCAATGTTACTGAGACTGAGAGAAAAAAGCTCTCCCATTCCCACACACCCGAGGAAGGCTGAATCCGCTCTCATTCTCAGAAGATAGGATCCTCCCCCATTCTCACAACAGAGGGAGACAGCGTCATATTCCAAAAGCAACTGTAATTAAAAAGAATTCAAGTCCACACTTTTATAAGAGAACTTCATTTGACTTAGCTACATTCCGTAACACCCACACCCCAGTGATTACTAGCTCACTACATTTATATGATCAAATTAGAGTCATAGAGATGTACAACATGGAAACAGACCCTTTGATCCAACTTGTCTATGCCAACCAGGTATCCTAAATTAATCTAGTTCTATTTGCCAGCACCCGGCCCATATCCCTCTAAAGCCTTCCTATTCATATACCCATCCAGGTGCCTTTTAAATGCTGTAATTGTACCAGCCTCCACCACATCCTCTGGCAGCTCATTCCATACACGTACCACCCTCTGTGTGAAAAAGTTGCCCCTTAGGTCTCTTTTATACCTTTTCCCTCTCACCCTAAGTCTATGCCCTCTAGATCTGGACTCCCCCACCCCAGGGAATGGACCTTGTCTATTTACCCTATCCATGCCCCTCATGATTTTATAAGCCTCTATAAGGACACCCCTCAGCCTCCAACACTCCAGGGAAAATAGCCTCAGCCTATTCAGCCTCTCCCTATCATTAGTATATCCATCACTTGTTCTTGTTCTATTAGGTCTCAGGCAATCCTAGATTATAACAGAAATTGCAATTGCTGGAGGAACTCAGCAGGTCTGACAGCATTTGTGGAGAGAAAGCAGAGCTAATGTTTCAGTCCCTTCCTCACTGGACTTCAAAAATTAACTGCTTTCTATCTGCATATGCTGTCAGACCTGTTGAGTTTCTCCAGTAATTCCTATATTTATTTCAGATCTTCAACATCTGCAGTTCTTTGATTTATTTTAAATGATAATAGATTCCCATTTATCTTCTCAGATACATTAATCTTTACTAGTAAAAAAAATGAAATACCTAATTGGCAATAGATTATATTCCCATGTTTTCTTTGCACATTAAAATTCCTAGTGTCCTTTTCCAGTATGTCCAACAGTTTCTCTGGAATTGCTGCTTTTTTTGTAAGACAATCAGATCACTGACTGCACTCTCCATCCATTTCAATTTGGAGATTTCTCCATTCTCCACCATTTGCACTATCGATCCTCAACCTTTTTTACAATGTTGAGTGTACATTATTCTGCAGTGACTTAGAGGCATACAGTCATCGAGATGTACAGCATGGAAATAGACCTTTCGGTCCAACCTGTCCATGCCAACCAGATATCCCAACCCAATCTAGTCCCACCTACCAACGCGTGGCCCATATACCTCCAAACCCTTCCTATTCATGTACCCATCTAAATGCCTCTTAAATGTTGAAATTGTACCAGCTTCCACCACTTCCTCTGGCACCTCATTCCATATCCGTATCACCCTCTGCGTGAAAAAGTTGCCCCTTAGGTCTCTTTTATATCTTTCCCCTCTCTCCCTAAACCTATGTCCTCTAGTTCTGGACTCCCTGACCCCAGCGAAAAGACTTTGTCTATTTATCCTATCCATGCCCCTCATGATTTTATAAACCTCTATAAGGTCTCCCCTCAGCCTCCGGCGCTCCAGGGAAAACAGCCCCAGCCTGTTCAGCCTCTCCCTATAGCTCAAATCCTCCAACCCTGGCAACATCCTTCTAAATCCTTTCTGAACCCTTTCAAGTTTCACAACATCTTTCCGATAGGAAGGAGACCACAATTGCATGCAATATTCCAACAGTTGCCTAACCAATGTCCTGTACAGCTGCAATATGACCTCCCAACTCCT
>NC_057741.1:41698574-41702223 GCF_004010195.1 Chiloscyllium plagiosum
CACAAAGCCATGTTGACTATCCCTAATCAGTCCTCGCCTTTCCAAATACATGTACGTCCTGTCCCTCAGGATTCCCTCCAACAACTTGCCCACCACCAACATCAGGCTCACTAGTCTATAGTTCCCTGGTTTGTCCTTACCACCCTTCTTAAACAGTGGCACCACGTTTATTATCAATGTCACACTCAATGGGTGTTGTTGCTGAACCCCTATTTGAATTTCTTCCAATATGTTTGCTGAGGAAAAATACCATTTCTACCACCCCATCAAGGGTGAATGTCTGTATCCTTAATGTACTTTTTACTATTTTTCTGATCTATTTGGTTTCCCAAGCTAAAGGGCAATATTTACTTACCTTTCCTACAAGAAAAGTGCTGAACTCATCTGCATTAGAAAATCAGTCACAGAGATTTATATAAGAAACATCACTAAAAACATGTTTCATGTTCCTGGCATCTCTCAATAATGAAATGTTCAAAACACAATGATCCATTTTTAATTTTTTTCAACAGTTTATTGCCTAAATGATATTTTCCACCTTAGATTTTTCTTAGTTTTACTAAACTCTAATATTTCAAAACTGGCATCTAGCCTTGTTTAGATGCTAGCCAATGTATCTGTCCAATTTGACATCACAATTCCTTCATTTCAGTTTTGGAAACCACTGTATCTTTTTGTGAAGCCCTGGTTTGATGAATAGCAATGGATAAACATTTTCCAGATTGCTGACACAAAATGACATTTGAACTATTCAGCTGAATTTCCAATCCAGTGTACTTAAACATCCCAGAAGCCTGACTTCCAATTCTGGATTCTGCTTTAATTCCATTCATGATAATGTTTTTAAATTCACTGCTCTAACCCCAAAACATCACGTATATGCATCATGAAGATGCTTGAAAACTGTCCCCTATTTTGCCAGTAAAACGTGGTAGTCATTTTTTGACTGAAGACAACCTGATTTTAGTGAAACAGACCTTTCTGAGAAGTACCAAACTCTAGAGGCATCATTCATGAACACTTTGATTAAACTTCTGAAGTATTCCATTGTATTTGTGACTCTTTTAGAGGGTGAAGAAACTCTTCTCTCTTAGATTGCTCTCCCTGTAGCTTTAATATAAATTGATTTACTCTCTCAAGCATTTATAACTACAAAGCCAAAAAAAACTTTTCATCCCAATGGTGAATCTACCCTAATATCCTGATTCCCCTGTTTTTTTAAACCTTGTTTTAGCCTTATAAATCACATTAGGGCCATCTTTTCAATCCATGTCCACCTTTCTGAAGGAACCAGTTGCCTCCTTTCTGGCACCTCTGTGTACACCTTAAATTCTTTGCAGCTTTGTAGTTCTTGTTGTCTGGCATCTTGTACTAACTTGCCTTTGAGTTTGTTCATGGCTACTAAAACTTCCCAGTCACATGCTCTTGGTGGCATTCCTGGTTTGATCCCCATCCCAATTCTATTAGTAGGACTCCTTTCAACAGTTGCCCTTTCTAGGAATATGTTCACTTCCAGAACCCACTGTTTGATCTTACTGTGCATTTTCTTGACTTTCATCTTTGTACTTCATGTTCCCAATCCATGGGCTTAACATCTTGCCTCTCATCGTGTACATTCATCCAATGTTTATGCATTCTAGTGGCCATCTAAATTATCACATTTCTCCATTGACAAGCACCTTCTGTAAATATTTGATGGTACCTACTTTTGGGAATTGCCCTTTGGAATCAATGGCTCAAATGGACCATTGGAACATATCTGTTCATTGTCAGACAAACTACCAGTTGTAGCAATTTGATCCTCTTAGCTGTGCAACATTTCGGTATGAGAGGTATCTGGCTCCTCACTATTTTCTAGAACTCCTTCAGAATCTGCAAATTTTTATCCACATGAAGCAGTTTTGAAAAGTGTACCTGAACAGTCTCATTCCCATGCTATACAATTATTAGTTTTCCATCTTTATCAATATTCTTCCTCAGGACTCTCCATTAAGCTGTTCTCTCCTATAAACATTGGATGAAAGTACAGAATGAGGGGCAAGATGTTAGGCCCATGGATTGGGAACATTAAGTACAAAGACTAAAGTCAAGGAAATGGTGCGATCCTTAATGAGCACTTTACATTGGTATTCACCAAAGTCAAAGTCAGGGATGTTGAAATTAGGGAAAGGTGTGTGAATACTCTTGGGTAGGTCAACATGTTGCAGGAGGAAGTGTTGGGTGTCTTGAATGCATCAAGGTGGCAAGACCCCAGGACCAGATGGGATCTATCCTAAGAAACTGAGGGAGGTAAGGGAGGAAGTAGATGGGGTCTTACCAGATCTTTGGGATGAGGATTGATGTTGTTGGGACTAGGATTGGAGTCACAATGATATAAGAATTGAGGACATGTTTGAGTGTGTCTGGGTCTCAGAGTGAGATATGTAGAAGCTAGCATCAGAGATGAGTGTGAGGGGATCAGGTGTAATGGTGAAATAAGGTTCTGTGGGAGAAAGTGAGGACTGCAAATGCTCGAGACTGCAGAGTTGAGAGTGTGTTGCTGGAAAAGCACAACAGGTCAGGCAGGTCAAGGAGCAGGAGAATCGATCTTTCAGGCATAAGCCTTTCATCAGGAATGAGGTTCACTGTTGAGATTATAGCTGGGGTTGGGTTTGAATTGCAAGTGGGATTGAGGGAAAGTTGAGGCTAGAGGTCATAGAGTCATGGAGTCATAGAGATATACAGCACAGAAACAGACCCTTTGGTCCAACTAGCCCCTGTCAACCAGATAACATAACCTAACCTAGTTCCATTTGCCAGCACTTGGCCCATATCCCTCTAAACCCTTCCTATTCATATACCCATCCACATGCATTTCAAATGTTGTAATTGTACCAGCCTCCACCACTTCCTCTGGCAGCTCATTCCATACATGCATCGCCCTCTGCATGAAAAAGTTGCCCCTTAGGTCCCTTTTATATCTTTCCCCTCTCACCCTAAACCTATGTCCTCTAGTTCTGGACTCCCCCACCCCAGGGAAAAGACTGTCTATTTATCCTATCCAGGCCCCTCATGATTTTATAAACCTCTATGAGGTCACCCCTCAGCCTTCGATGCTCCAGGGTAAACAGCCCCAGCCTATTGAACCTCTCCCTATAGCTCAACACCTTCACACTGGCAACATCTGTGTAAATTCTTTATGAACCCTTTCAAGTTTCAAAACATCCTTCCAAAAGGAAGGAGACCAGAATTGCACACAATATTCCAAAAGTGGCCAAACCAAAGTCCTGTACAACTGCAACATGACCTCCCAACTCCTGTACTCAATACTCTGACCATAAAGGAAAGCATACCAAATGCCTTCTTCACTAACATCTACCTGCAACTCTACTTTCAAGGAGCTATGAACCTGCACTCCAAGGTCTCTTTGTTCAGCAACACTCCCTAGGACCTTACCATTAAGTGTATAAGTCCTGCTAAGATTTGCTTTCCCCAAATGTAGCACCTCGCATTTATCTGAATTAAACTCCACCTGCCACTCCTCAGCCCACTGGCCCCTCTGGTCCAGATCCTGTTGTAATCCTGTTACCTTCTTCGTTGTCCACTACAACTCCAATTTTGGTGTCATCTGCAAACTTACTAACTATATCTCCTATGTTCATATCCAAAT
>NC_057741.1:41702245-41704901 GCF_004010195.1 Chiloscyllium plagiosum
CTCCAGTCTGAAAAACAACCCTCCACCACCACCCTCTGTCTTCTACCTTTGAGCCAGTTCTGTATCCAAATGGCTAGTTCTCCCTGTATTCCATGAGATCTAATCTTGCTAACCATGGGGAACCTTGTCGAATGCTATACTGAAGTCAATATAGATCACGTCCACTGCTCTGCCCTCATCAATCCTCTTTGTTACTTTTTCAATAAACTCAATAAATTTCCTGAGACATGATTTCACATGCACAAAGCCATGTTGACTATCTCTAATCAGTCCTTGCCTTTCCAAATGTGTGTAAATCCTGTCCCTGAGGATTCCCTCCAACAATTTGCTCATCACTGGCATCTGGCTCACCGGTCTTTACTTCCTTGGCTTGTCTTTACCAATGTTCTTAAATAATGGTACCACGTTAGCCAACCTCCAGTCTTCTGGCACCTCACCTGTGGCCATCAATGATACAAATGTCTCAGCAAGGGGTCCAGCAATCACTTCCCTAACTTCCTGCAGAGTTCTAGGGTACACCTGATCAGGTCCTGGGGATTTACCCACCTTTATGCGTTTCAAGACATCCAGCAATTCCTCCTTTGTAATATGAACATTTTTCAAGATGGCACCATCTATTTCCCTACATTCTATATCTTCCATGTCCTTCTCCATAGTAAACACTGATGCAAAATACCCGTTTAGTTATCTCCCCCATCTCCTGCGGCTGCACACAAAGGCCACCTTGCTGATCTTTGACGGGGCCCTATTCTCTCCCTAGTTACCCTTTTGTTCTTAACTCTATTTGCCAAAGCTACCTAATGTTCCCTTTTTGCCATCCTGATTTCCCTCTTAAGTATACTTCTACTGACGTTATACTCTTCTAAGGATGCATTCGATCTCTCCTGTCTATACCTGACATAGGCTTCCTTCTTCTTTCTTAACCAAACCCTCAATTTCTTTAGTCATCCAGCATTCCCTACACCTACTAGCCTTTCCTTTCACCCTGACAGGAATATACTGTCTCTGGACTGTTGTTACCTCCTTTCTGCTAAATATTTTCTGCTATATTTAAGCCTCACCTAACAAAGGAAACAGAAGACCTGCAGGTCCTGTCATTGCCTTCAGTTTACAAGTTTCTTTTATGTTCTTTTATCTGTGTTCCCATTAGTCAATCCATCTGTTCCTGCAATCAGTCTATTATATAACATGTAAACTGAGACATTTTTCTGATGGTGATAAATCATACAATATTATAAACCAGTTACATTGCACAGATTATATATCAGTTACCTCACAACACAGCAGTAACTTAGATTTATGTAGCACCTTTAATGAAATGAAACATCTCAAGGTGCTTGGCATGACATCGAGCAAATAAGGAGATATGACATCAGATGACAAAAGGTTTTTCAAGTAGGTAGACTTTGCAACAGCCTTCTGTCTCATAAGATGTTAGTCGGTACCATGACGGTCAATTTTATGAGAAGCATCACTTGGAGTGGCTAAAGAGTCCAATTCTGGGACATCTAACTCTGTTGCATTTGGTGCTGAGCAATTTAGTGTGTTGAGATGGTGCATGATTCACTGGCCTCTGTTTTCTCTGGACTTTGGCCAGCTGATATGTTCATTTCTGCTTACCTCTTCCAATGCCATTTGAAACCGTCTCCACTTACCAGTGTCAGTGCCTTGCCATCTTCCTATCTCACTTATCCTTGTCATAGAGGAATGCTCAGTGGCCAATTCATAGTACAAAGATTGTTGGCATATGCTGTTCATCCAACGAATGTGAGCCAATGCAAGCATCATTGGCTTAGTAATAAGTATATGGTAATTGGATTAGTACAGAGGTTGCAATAGGAGGAGTAAATGATGACACTTTCAAAAAATTATCTTAGGATCAATCATAACACCAAGGTTGCGCACAGTCTGGCTTAATCTCAGACTGTTGCCAGGACAGAGATGGCCTATAAAGCTGGGAAGAGTTTAGAGCAGGAACAAAATACAATGTCCTCAATCTTCCCATTATTTATTTGAGGGAAATTTCTGCATATCTGGCATTGGATGTCAAATATGCAGTCTGATAATTTAACAGCAGTAGGGGAATGGAGTGAGGTGGTGATGAAGTCGAACCAGGTGCCATCGATCAATGTGAAAACAATGCTGTGCTTTCAGATGATATGGCTGAGGGGCAGTGTGTAGGTTGTATGTGCCTGGAATGCACTGCTGGGGAGATATTGGAAGCAGAAATGATAACAATGTTTAAGGGGCATTTAGACACTCAAATGGACTGGCAGGGAATAGAGGGATTGGTTTAGAATGCAATTACGGTGGGTACAGACATAGTGGCTGAAGGGCCTGTTCCTGTGTTGTACTGTCCAATAGAATATAGAACATTATCAATGATGGGCAACATGTGTTTGTGCAGGCGAAATCGTGCCTTACCAACTTAATAGAGTTCTTCGAGGAAGTGACCAAGTTGTTAGATGAAGGAAGGGCTGTTGATGTCATACACATGGATTTTAGGAAGGCTTTTGATAAGGTTCCCCATTGTAAACTAATGGAGAAAGTGAAGTCACATGGTGTGCAGGGTGTTCTAGCTAGGTGGATAAAGAACTGGTTGGGCAACAGGAGACAGAGAGTAGTAGTTGAAGGGAGTTTCTCGAAATGGAGAAAG
>NC_057741.1:41705504-41719129 GCF_004010195.1 Chiloscyllium plagiosum
GAGCAGAGGGATACAGATGCTTAGGAATTGACCGACAGGTTTAGACAGTACATTTGGATCGGCTCAGGCTTGGAGGGCCCAAGGGCCTGTTCCTGGGCTGTAAATTTTCTTTGTTCTTTGTTCTTTATTACAGTGTAGTACAGGCCCTTCAGTCCTTGATGTTGTGCTGACCCGTGGAACTAATCTGAAGCCTATCTATCCTACACTATTCTATTTTCATCCAGATGTTTATCCAATGATCATTTAAATGCCCTTAAAGTTGGCAAGCCTACTAATGATGCAGGCAGTGCATTCCATGCCCCTACATCTCTCTGCGTAAAGGAACTACATCTGACATCTGTCCTATATCATCCTCAATTTAAAGCTATGTCCCCTCGTGCTAGCCATCACCATCCGAGGAAAAAGGATAACCCTCTGATTATCTTATATGTCTCAATTAAGTCACCTCTCCACCTCCTTCTCTCTAACGAAAACAGCCTCAAGTCCCTCAGCCTTTCCTCATAAGACCTACCTTCCATACCAGGCAACATCCTAGTAAATCTCCTCTGCACCCTTTTCCAAACCTTCCACATCCTTGCTATAATATGGTGACCAGAACTGTACACAATACTCCAAGTGCGGCCGTACCAGAGTTTTGTACAGCTGCAGCATGACCTCATGGCTCTGAAACACAATCCCTCTACCAATAAAAGCTAACACACAGTATACCTTCTTAACAACCCTATCAACCTGGCTGGCAACTTTCAGGGATTTATGTACATGGACACCGAGATCTCTCTGCTCATTGACACTAACAAGAATCCTACTGTTAGCCCAGTACTCTTTATTCCTGTTGCTCTTTCCAAAGTGAATCACCTCACACTTTTCCACATTAAACTCCATTTGCCACCTATGTTCTATGTAAATCTGTGCTTACTTGTTTTTGATCTTTTCATGAGCGGGAACAATTTATCCCTGAATACTCTGTCAAGATTTCTCATTATTTTGAAAACTTCAATCAAATCTTCTCTTAACTTTTTCCTTTCCGTGGAAAACAGTCCCAACTTCATGAATCTTCATAACTAAAGTTTCTAACCCTTGGAAACATTTTCACAAACCTCTTTTGCACTCAATCCATGCACTTCTAAAGTGTGAAGCCCAGAACTAGTTGCAGTATTCCAGCCGTGGTCTAACTAGTGTCCTGTAATAGTTCAACAGACCCTCCCTACTCTTGTATTCTGTATCCTTGTTATAAGACCCAGGATACTGAATGCTTTGTTAACTGTTTCTTCACTTGTCCTGCCATCCTTAACAAAACAAAACAAAAATTGCTGGAAAATCTCAGAAGGTCTGGCAGCATCTGTGGAGAGAGATCAGAGCTAGTGTTTTGGGTTCAGAGACCCTTCCTTAGAACTGTGAATCTCAAAAGCCCTATTTTCTCAAAAACATTGGAGAAGAAGGAATCATTTTAAATAGATACCTGTACGAAATACCATTTCAATAACAATAATGATAAAAGCCGAACCAAACTGGGTTGGTTTTCAGTAGTTCTGTATTTGGAATATGTCTCAGAAACTATTAATAGTAACAGGAGACCCCTTTGAGAAACATGAGCAATGAGTTGCTCTTTCAACTGGCTGATGAGATGAGCCATGATCTGTGACTGCTGATCATCAAGATTCCAGTGGTTTCCAGTTCCTGTTGGTGGCAATATTTTGGAGCACACCTCTATAATTTAGTGGACTTCCTTTGGACATAATGCCTCTCCACTCTCTCAATCCCTCCCACACCATTCCCTCCACCCCAACATGACTCCATAGAGAGGGTTCAGAAAAGATTTACAAGAATGTTGCCAGGATTGGAGGGTTTAAGTTATAAGGAGCGGCTGGACAGATTGGGACTATCTTCACGCAGTGTAGAAGGTTGAGAGGTGATTTCATAGAGGTTTATAAAGTCATGAGGGTAGATAAGGTGAATAGCAAAGGTCCATTCTTTAGAGTGGGGGAGTTCAAAATTGGGTTTAATGTGAGAGGAGGCAGATTTAAAAGGGACCGGAGGGGCAACGTTTTCACAGAGGGTGGTTCATATGAGGAGTGACAGTGGAAGTGGTGGGTGCAAACACAGTTATAGTATTTAAAAGACATTTGGACAGGTACATGAATAGGAAATATTTAAAGGGATATGGGTTACACTTCAGCAGGTGGAACACATTTAGTTTGGGAACAATGCACAGTATGGATGAGTTGGATCGATTCTGTTCTGTACTGTTTCTGTATTGTATGACTATGGCTCTTTGACTCTATAGGTTTAGCAACATAACACTTATTTTAAAAAGCCCTCTTTTCTTTCAAGTGCTTTAGTCACTGGTGTTATCTGTGACATTCCTGGCTGCATAGTAATTAATTCTCTACAATAAAATATCTTGGTAAAATCTGTAAATTCTGCAAACTATTTTTGATTTGATGATATACCATTTACATGAGAGCAGATGTACCTTTCTATACAGACATAACATAGATGGTGACCTGGAAACAAATGGTTAAATTCAATAAGTCCTTTTATAACTTAGAAACAGTTATTGCTTTTCAGACCACTGCCACTGTTGGGTATGTAGCAGGTTGTTCCATGGGCTCTCAGTTCTTTCTGTCATAGAGTAACTGCAAGGTGACTCACTGCTGCAATTCCTCATGAGAGTTGATAGCAGTGATCATCTTCATTGCTCTGATAATGCAGATGATTAGCATTCCTGTAGATCTTTAAAGTCAGGTGTCACATCTCAGTGACAGCCTCCCGGCTTAACTTGAGCCTTCTCAGGCAGTTCTTGTTTGCAATGTTTCCCACTATAGCAGTTTGGTGGAGTGGCTGGGTAATACGACTCATAAACTTCCCAATGCCTCTGCTTTTTAGAAGCTTAGATAGAAATATAGAAACTAGGAGCAGGAGTAGGCCATATGGTCTTCAAGCCTTCTCCACCATTCAATATGATCGTGGCTAATCATCTAACCGAGTACCCTGTTCCCCTTTCTTCCTGTACCATTTGATCTGGTTAGCACATTATGGGCCAGACTGAACCCCCTGAAAATATATCAAGGAGATAGCCTAGCCCCTAATTTTTATCTTATTTAAAGGCAAGTGTAAGGTGCTGTGTTCCAGATGTAATTTGATTGGTCACACTACTTGCCTTTAAGCTAAACAGATTTTATTCTTACATCTTTATTCTTCTACAAAGAAAAGAAAGAAGAACTAGTATAACTTTAACTCTATTGGAAAACTTAATAGGATAATAGATTATTTAATCACTAAAGAATAACTGTTCCAATATGGTAGCATTCTAGAAACACAACCTTGGTAAAGACAAGCCATGTGTAAATTGGCTTAGGGACAAGAACATTAGGGAAGTTAACACGTGGCTAAGGGAATGGTGTGGGAAAGAGGGGTTCCATTTCATGGGGTATTGGCATCAGTTTTGGAACGGGGTATCTGTACCGATGGAATGGTCTCCACCTGAACTGATGTAGAACCAGTGTTCTGGCGAAAAGGATACACAGGATGGTCAGTAGGACTTTAAACTTGTGAGTTGGAGGTTGGGGGAAGGAAAAGGGAAAATGACAGGAAGTATGATGATAGATAAAAAGGTAAGCAGCAGGTTAGCATGTGTGCAGAAGGGTCTTAGTTCAAGGCAAACTATGAAAGATGCAAAAAGGAAGGATAACTCAGGAGTTATTATTAGAGATGTTGGAAATCATGAGGGTGAGAAAGCTAGCATAAGGGCACTTTACCTGAATGCTCGTAGCATTCGTAACAAGATTGATGAGTTAATGGCACAAGTAATCATGAATGAATGTGATTTGGTAGCCATTACGGAGACATGGTTACAAGGTGGTCACGACTGGCAGTTAAATATCCAGGGGTACTAGACTATTTGGAAGAACAGACAGGAAGGTAAAGGAGGTGGTGTAGCTCTGATATTCAAGGACGACATCAGGGCAGTGCTGAGAGATGATATAAGTTATGTAGAGAATGAAGTTGAATCCATTTGGGTGGAAATTAGCAATTCTAAGAAGAAAAAGTCACTGATAGGCATAGTTTATAGGCCGCCAAATAATAACATCATATTGGGTGGGCAATAAACAAATAAATAAGTAATGCCTGTAAAAAATGGTACAGCTATTATCATGGGGTATTTTAATCTTCATGTAGATTGGTTGAACCAGCTTGGTCAGGATGGCCTTGAGGAGGAGTTTGAGTTATGTAGAGAATGAAGTTGAATCCATTTGGGTGGAAATTAGCAATTCTAAGAAGAAAAAGTCACTGATAGGCATAGTTTATAGGCTGCCAAATAATAACATCATATTGGGTGGGCAATAAACAAATAAATAAGTAATGCCTGTAAAAAATGGTACAGCTATTATCACGGGGTATTTTAATCTTCATGTAAATTGGTTGAACCAGCTTGGTCAGGGTAGCCTTGAGGAGGAGTTTGTTGAGTGTATCCATGATAGTTTTTTAAACAGTATGTAATGGAACGGATGAGGGAGGAAGCTATCCTAGATCTGGTCCTGTGTAATGAGACAGGAATAAATTAATGACCTCATAGTTAGGGATCCTCTTGGAAGGAGTGATCACAGTATGGGTAATCTGCTATGGGTGTTTAGGGAAATAAAGAAAGTTATCACATTGAAAAAGAAGGCATACAAAGTGGCCAAGATCAGCAGGAAACTAGAAGATTGGGAAAGCTTAAAAGGTCAACAGAAAGCCACAAAAAGAGCTATAAAGAAAAGTAAGATAAAACATGAGAAAAAAATACAAAGACAGATAGCAAAGGTTTCTGTAAATATATAAAACGAAAAAGAGTGGCTAAAGTAAATGTTGGTCCTTTAGAAGATGAGAAGGGGCATTTAGTTATGGAAGATGATGAAATGGCCAAGGCATTGAACAGGTACTTTGTATCAGTCTTCACAGTGAGGACACTAATAACATGCCAGAAATTGACAAAGAGATTAAGGTAGGTCAGGACCTGGAAGCAATCATTATTACGGAAGAGGTAGTGTTGGGCAAGCTGATGCAGCTAATGAAAGCTAAGTCTCCTGGCCCTGATCGAATGCATCCCAGGATACTAAAGGAGATGGCGGGAGAAATAGCAAGTGCACTGGTGGTAATTTTCCAAAATTCGCTGGACTTTGGGGCTGTCCCAGTAGATTGGAAAACAGCAAATGTGACACCACTGTTTAAAAAGGGAGGTAGGCGGAGATGGGGAATTATATATCAGTGAGTTTAACCTCTGTAATGGGGAAGATGCTTGAGTCTATTATCAAGGAAGAAATATCTGGGCATCTTGATAGAAATTGTCCCGTTGGACAGACACAGCATGGGTTCATGAGGGCAGGTCATGCTTAATAAATATTTTGGAATTCGAGGAAGACATTTTGAGCAAGCTGGACAGCAGGGACCCATTAGATGTGGTGTACCTAAATTTCCAAAAGGTCTTTGACAAGGTGCTGCACAAGAGGTTGCTGCATAAGATAAAGTGTAGGGGTACAGTATTAGCGTGTATAGAGAATTGGTTGACGAACAGGAAGCAAAGAGTGGGAATAAATGAGTGCTATTCTGGCTGGCAATCAGTGACTAGTGGTGTGCCTCAAGGATCAGTATTGGGACTGCAATTATTCACAATTTACATAGATGGTTTGGAGTCAGGGACCATGTGTAGGGTGACAAAGTTTGCAGATGACATTAAAATGAGTGGCAGAGGAAAGTGTGCAGAGGACTGTGAAACTTTGCAGAGAAACATAGATACTTTGAGTGAGTGGGCAAAGGTCTGGCAGATGGAATACAATGTTAATAAATGGGAAGTCATCCATTTTGGTAGAAGTAACCGTAAAAAGGACAATTACTTGAATGGTAAAAATTGCAGCATGCCGCTGTGCAGAGGGTCCTGGGTATCCTTGTGCATGAATCACAGAGGGTTGGTCTGCAGGTACAACAAATGATTAGGAAGGCAAATGGAATTTTGTCCTTCATTGCTAAAGAGTTTCATTTAAAAGCAGGGAGGTTATGCAGCAGCTGTACAGGGTGATGGTGAGGCCACACCTCGAGTACTGTGTGCAGTTTTGGTCTCCTTACTTGAGAAAGGATGTACTGGCACTGGAGGGAGTGTAGAGGAGGTTCACTAGGTTGATTCCGCAGGTGAGGGGGTTGGCTTATGAGGAGAGACTGAGTAGACTGGGATTATACTCATTGGAATTCAGAAGAATGAGGAGGGATCTTATAGAAACACATAAAATTAAGAAGTGAATGGATAAGGAAGAAGTACAGAGAATGCTTCCACTGGCAAGTGAAACTAAGACAAGAGGGCATGGCCTCAAGATTAGAGAGAGGAGATTTAGGACTAAATTGAAAAGGAACTTCTTCACCCAGAGGGTTGTAAATCTGTGGAATTCCCACCCAGTGAAGTAGTTGATGCTACTTCAGTAAACATTTTTAAAGCTAAGGTAGATTTCTTTTTAAAAATAAAGGAATTAAGGGATACGGTGAGAGTGCGTGTAGGTGGGTCAGAGTCCACAAAAATATCAGCCATGATCTTATTGAATGGTGGAGCACGCTCGAGGGACCAGACGGCCTACTCCTGCTCCTCGGTCTTATATTCTTACGACAAATTCAGTAAAACAGATTGTGTCACTTGCAATTATGTCAGCAGAGAGCAAACATTCTGGTAGAAAGGGAGAGAGAGAGACAGTTTCCAAGCCAGCTTCAAAAACCCCAACAACTGCTGAAAGCTAAACTAAAATCCTGGTTCTGTGGGAGCCTGACTCCACCTATATAGGCTGCTTCAATTGTTCCCATTTTTACTAAAACCCAAGGCCTCACAAACAGTTTACTTTAATGGCTTTGAACAGTCCACTCAGCACCTCTGTCTCAATCTCTCTTCATTAAAAAAAAGGACAAAATACACCTCTTAAAGCCATAGCATTGTAATAAGGCTTCTAACTATAACTAACTCATAGAGTCACAGAGATGTCCAGCACAGAAACAGACCCTTTGATCCAACTTGTCCATGCTGAACAGATATCCAAAATTAATCTAGTCCCATTTGCCAGCCCATGGCCCATATCCCTCTAAACCATTCCTATTCGTATACTCATCCAGATGCCTTTTAAATGTGATTGTACCAGGCACCACCACCTCCCATGGCAACTCATTCCATCCACGTACCATCTATTTGTGGGCGGCACGGTGGCACAGTGGTTAGCACTGCTGCCTCACAGCGCCTGAGACCCGGGCTCAGTTCCCGCCTCAGGCGACTGACTGTGTGGAGTTTGCACGTTCTCCCCGTGTCTGCGTGGGTTTCCTCCGGGTGCTCCGGTTTCCTCCCACAGTCCTAAAGATGTGCAGGTCAGGTGAATTGGCCATGCTAAATTGCCCGTAGTGTTAGGTAAGGGGCAAATGTAGGGGTATGGGTGGGTTGCGCTTCGGCGGGTCGGTGTGGACTTGTTGGGCCGAAGGGCCTGTTTCCACACTGTAATGTAATGTAATGTAATCTAATCCTTTGCATGAAAATGTTGTCCCTTAGGTCCCTTTTAAATCTTCCCCCTCACCACAAGAGCAGAACCTCTGGTTCTGCTCTTCCCCAATGCAGGAAAAGACCTTGTCTATTTATCCTATCCATGCCCCTCATGATTTATAAACCTCTATAAGGTCACCCCTCAGACTCCGACGCTCCAGGGAAAACAGCCTCAGCCTATTCAGCCTTTCCCTGTAGCTCAAACCCTCCAACCCTGGCAAAGCCTTCTCAAAATATTCAACATTTTTGCCTCAAGCACTTTCTGTGCAGAGAATTCCACAGGATCACTTCGCTGTGTGTGAAGAAATTTCTCCTTGTCTTAGTAATCATTTTGATTGTTGTAAAAGCCCATCTGGTTCACAGAACTTCATTTTTTTGATGTAATAAATTATGTTCTCAGTTAGGACAATTAGGACAATCAACTGTATTCTCTGCTCAAGTCTATCTAAGTCTCCACAGTTGTGGAGTCTTTTTTTTGCCTTAATGGTTGTTAGCAAGTTAATATAATCTCTTCTTGGCATTTCCTATACAGTGTTCCCTTTCTTTTAAGGGTGAAAATAATCATCCATTTCTGTGCTAACCAGAGACAGTTTTTATGCTGCTAATTCCACCCCACCCCTGCTATGTTTGCATCACTATCAGTATTAAAACAGATGTTAGTTACCATAATAGGGGGTCGGTAGCCTGGAGTTACTGAGGCCCATATTACTTCCCTCACCTCCTCATGCCTTCATGTTTCTGGGCATCATTTGCATCACTACCTGGGCAGTAACCTGTTCAGTTATCCCTTTAAATTGCAACGGAATCTCACATGTCTCCCAGGAGACTGATTCACAAACAGTAATGAGGCTCTTGCTGGATTCAATGAGTCACCCTAACCTTAAAACTGACCCTAACCCTAACCATAACCCTTGCCCTAATCCTAACCCTATCCCTAACCCTAAACCTGACCCTAACCCTGACCCTGATCCTAAGCCTATTGTAGAAGTATGGCAGCAGAATGTGACTGCCAGAAGGGCAGTAAGCAGTGCACAGGGACTTTAACTCTCCTATAATTCCACTCTGTCAGATTCAGTTAAAATCAACTCTCTTGACTCTAAAGGCAAAACAATTTTCTGGGATACTATCACATTTTGCACTATGTGAACCTTGCAACTTGAAGAGAAATGTAGAACTATCCCACACAGCTGGGTGGTAACCATCAAAGAATTAAATAATTTCCTTTGCTTCCCTCGACATAGTGACAAACGTACATTCAAGCTATACACTGGGTAATGTTGCACATGTTACCTTTATCAGCAGTTAATGAGTTGTAGCTGAGGTTATTCTTGTTTCTGTTGGCTGAACTGTGGGAAATGGTTCTCATGCAGAAGGTGCACAGCATCCTATTACCTTTTTGGTGAAGGGCACTCTAATTGCTTAGAGCTGTTAACCAAGGCTTTCATGAGGCCTGTAAATTGTATGTGTTTGCGAACAAAGCTGCCTCATCTGTCATTCCTCCATGTTGTCTTGCTTCTACAATCCAACTGCAAACAGGAGATTCTCATGTGTGATGGGGAGAAGGTTGAAAACATTGCTGAGGGTTTCTAAACTTTCATAGCACCATAAGACTAGAAGATATAGGACCAAAATTGGACCATTCGGCCCCATCGAGTCAGCTCCTCCATTTGATCATCCTTATATGTTTCTTGATCTTATTCTCCTGCATTTTCCCTATAACCCTTGATATCCTTACTAATCAAGAACTGTTCTATCTCTTAAATATGCTCAATGGCTCAGCCTCCACAGCTCTCTGTGGCAATGCATTCCACAGATATACTCTGACTGAAGAAATTGCTCCTCATCTCAGTTCTAAAAGGTCGTCTATTCCTGAGGCTGTGCCCTCGGAAAACATTTTCACCATGTCCACTCTATCTCGGTCTTCTGCATGTTTCAATTAGATTTCCCCCATCCTTAAAACTCCATCGAGTACAAACTCAGAGTCCCCATCTGCTTCTCATACGATGAGCTCTTCATCTCCAGGATCATCCTTGTAAACCTCCTCTGGACTCCTCCAAGGCACATGCTTTCTTAGAAACAGGGTCCAAAACTGTTCACAATATGCAGTCTAGCCATTAAAAGCCATGGCAATACATCTCTGCCCTTGTATTCTGGCCCTCTTGAAATAAATGCTAAAGTTGCATTTGCCTTCCTAATTGCCACTGAGCCTGAATGCTATCCTTAATAAAATCTGAACTAGGACTTCCACTCCCCTTTCCAGAGTCTTTCCCAGTTTAGCAAATTGTCTGTACCTCTATTCTTCCTACCAAAGTGCATAACCTCACACCTTGCCACATTGTATTCCATCTTCCATTTCTTTGCCCACTTGCCAATCATGTCTAAGTCCTTCTGTAGCCTCTTTGCTTCCTCAGCATTCCCTGTCCCTCCACCTATTTTTGTGTCATCTGCAAACTTAGCAACAATGTCCTCAGTTCCTTTGTCCAAATGTTAATGCAGAACTTGAATAGTTGTGGCCCCTTGTGGAATTCCATCAGTCACCGCCTGCTATCCTGAAAAAGAGGCATTTATCCCCACTCTCTGTCTTCTGCCAGTCAGCCAATCCTCTATTCATGCCAGTACTTTGCCCCTAACACCATGGGCTCCCATCTTATCTAGCAGCCTCCTGTGCGGCACCTGGTCACAGCCCTTTTGGAAATCCAATAAATCACATCCACTGGCTCTTCTTCATCTAACTTGCTCATTAACTCCTTAAAGAATTTCAACACATCTGTCGGGCATTACCTCTCCTTGATGAAGCCATGTTGACTAAGCCCTATTTTACCATCCACTTCCAAGTACTCAGCAATCTCATCCTGAATAATGGACTCTAAAATCTAAATTACCAATGGCCAAGGTAAGGCTAACTGACCTATAGTCTCCCTCCCTCCTTAAACAGGAGTGTTACATTAGCTATTTTCCGGTCCTCTGGGACCCCTGCTTCCTGAAAGATCACTACCAATACCTCCACAATCTCCTCAGCTATCTCCTTCAGAAGCTTGAGCTGTAGGCCATCTACTCTAGATGATTTATCCACCTTCAGACCTTTCACTTTCCCCACCATCTTCTCTTTATTGATGGTCACCCCACACTCACCTCTGCCCCCTGACTGTCTTGAAGTTCTGAACTACTGGTGTCTCCCACTTGATGCAAAATACTTATTCAGTTCCTCTTCCATTTCTTTGTTCTCCATTACTACTTCTTCAGCCTCATTTTGAGCGGTCCAATGTCCAATCTGGTATCACTCTTAGCTTTTATGTATCTAATAATATTCTTGAAATCTTCTTTTATAATATTAGCTAGCTTACTCATATTTTATCTTCTCCCCTCTTATTGCTTTTTTTCGTTGTTCTCTGCTGATTTTTAAAGATTTCTCAATCCTCTGGCTTCCCACTAATCTTCACCACATTGCATATTCTTTCCTTTGCTTTTATGCTGTCTCTGACTTCCTTTGTTAGTTATGATTGCCTCATCCTTCCTTTGGTATGTTTCTTTTCCCTTGAGATGGGTTTCTTCTGTACCTCCCGAATTACCCCCAGAAACCCCTGCCACTGCTGCTCCACCATCTTCCCCACTAGGCTCCCCTTCCAATCAACTCTGGCCAGCTTCTCCCTCATGTCTTTGTACTTGCCTTTACTCAAGTATAATACCATCACACCTGATTCCAGTTTCTCCCTCTCAGGGTGAATTTGATCATATTATGGTCTCTCCCTCTAGGGGTTCCTTCATCTTAAGCTCCCAAATCGTCTGCCTCATTGCACATCACCAAATCCAGAATTGCCTGTTCTCTAGTGGGCTCTGCCTCAATCTGCTCTTAAAACAAATCTCATAGACATTCCATAAATTCCTTTACTTGTCTCCTTTGCAGAGACAAGGACTGTTCTATTCAGGTGAAAACATTCTGAACATTCCTCTGTAACTGCAATACAGTAAAGTTCTGCCAGTCATGCTTTTGCAATTTGTAAAGCATTGTGCATGTCATATCATCCATTGCCAATGTTCACTTATTCTATCATTGGATCAGCTGTCGTATGATATAACACCACAGAGTAGCAGGCTTCACTTAACGGTATCATTGTGAAATGTCTAAACCTAAGACAAGATTGCATGATATAGCCGCATCTTAGTAGTATGATTTTAAAATCTGTGTAACCATCACATTGCAAATAACTGATTCTTCAGTTTCCTGTTAATATTGGTCATGTTTTAGTGATCCCCCATCTTGCAATCAGTTATTGTTTCCTACGAAAATTAATTCTTCCTGCTTAGATTCATTAATTTTTTTCACCAATAACCTTACCATGTGAGAACAGACTTTCTGAGACTGAACAATTCTGCTTTCTCACAGTAACTGAGAATCAGAGTGCATAAAAGTGTATACGGTCACGAGGGGCATGGAGAGCGTGAATGCACTTCATCTTTTTCCCAGGATTGGAGAATTAGGGACTACAGGGCATCAGATTAAGGTTAGAAGAGAAAGAATAAAAGAGAATCTGATGAGCAACCTTTTTACACAGAGGGTGGTACGCATATGGAATGAGCTGCCATTGGGAATGGTTGAGGTGGGTACATTAACAACATTTAAAAGGCATTTAGACAAATACATGGATAGGAAAGGGTTAGGAGGATATGGGCCAAGTGCAGGGAATGAGGTTGGCATGGATGGATATTTTGATCGGCATGGACCAGTTTGGGCCAAACAGCCTATTTTCATGCTGTAGGACTCTGTGACTCTATGGCTCTATGTGCAATTCCAAAAGCTGGCCAGATTACCAGAGATGGGTTTTACCTCAGGGAAGTGGAAGACGTTCTGAAGAAGGGTTACTGGACCTGAAGTGTTAATTCTAATTTCTCTGCACAGACGCTGTCAGACTTGCTGAGACTTTTCAGCAATTTCTGTTCTTGTTTCAGATTTCCAGCATCTGCAGTTTTTTTTAGTGTTTTGGAAGAAAATAAACATTTGTTGCTATCTTTTTCAGAATTCTGATAAAATAATAAATCTCTTAAATGTTTCTATTCAAAGTGAGACTATCCAGTCAACCTGACATTTACTTACATCACTTTGCATTGAACCTACCACTCAGATTTAATTTTCGGAGTTGCTGAAGTAGCCTATTACTACCAATTTTCTTTATGAAATATTATAGGTATTAAACATTTGGATGGGTTGGAACCTATCCATTTGACTCCAATCATAAAACATTTGAGCGATTTTGTCATTTGCAAAGTTTTCTGGGAATGTATCCCCAATGAATAGTGGAACTTTCCTATAAATGATCGTTTCCAAGCTACAGGGTCCTGCATAAAACATCACCAGTGCCAATACCAGTGTCAGCATTGTCATGTTCGAGATTTTTTTTGTATTGGTGATGAACCCTGGACTATAACAAGACTAACAGCTCAACTGATACAGGGTACAAACTGAGCAAATGCAGTGTAATCCCAAATTCAGCCCACATTGCCAAGATGTCAGATTGATGCCATAAACTGAATGCAGAATGAATGTAAGTTTGAGATCAGTTTTGTTTTAATTTAATATTAGAAATGCTGGCAAAAACCTTTTTGAGCTGGGACATCTTTTGTGGTGATGGTACTCCAAAGAGGATATGATGTGGGGAGTTCCAATCACTGAGCAGTAGTATATGTTGTTGTGGTTCTGTTCGCCGAGCTGGAAGTTTTTGTTGCAAACGTTTCGTCCCCTGGCTAGGCGACATCATCAGTGCTTGGGATCCTCCTGCGAAGCGCTTCTTTGATGTTTCCTCCGGTGTTTATAGTGGTCTGTCCCTGCCGCTTCCGGTTGTCAGTTTCAGCTGTCCGCTGTAGTGGTTGGTATATTGGGTCCAGGTCGATGTGTTTGTTGATGGAGTTTGTGGATGAATGCCATGCCTCTAGGAATTCCCTGGCTGTTCTCTGTCTGGCTTGCCCTATGATAGTAGTGTTGTCCCAGTCGAATTCATGTTGCTTGTTGTCTGTGTGTGTGGCTACTAAGGATAGCTGGTCGTGTCGTTTCGTGGCTAGTTGATGTTCATGTATGCGGATTGTTAGCCGT
>NC_057741.1:41719654-41729197 GCF_004010195.1 Chiloscyllium plagiosum
TGTTGTGGTTCTGTTCGCCGAGCTGGAAGTTTTTGTTGCAAACGTTTCGTCCCCTGGGTAGGCGACATCATCAGTTCTTGGGAGCCTCCTGCGAAGCCTTTTCTCTGGCTAGGGTTTTGTCAATCGAAGTGAACAGTGCTGTCACGTCGAATGATATCATGGTTTCTTCTTTGTCTATGTGTATATTTCTGATGATGTCCAAGAATTCCTGTGTTGATTGTATAGAGTGTTTGGATCCGCTGACCAGGTGTTTCAGTTTCTGTTGTAGTTCTTTGGCCAGTTTGTATGATGGTGTCCCTGGTAGTGATACTATGGGTCTGAGTGGGATGTCTGGTTGTTAACATAAAGATTAATTTCCACAAAGAAACAACTTCTAGGACTGACATCCTAAAAATACATTCCTTGTCTTGAACCTCACCCGGCAGAAACACACGTTGGGAAACTACACACTGCTCTCTAGGATTCTTGTGGAACTACATGGCCAGGATCTTCTGAAGTGTTCTGCTGGCGGTGGATATCCTGGACCGGGAATGAACAACGGCTTTGTATTTCTTTTGGATCACAGTGCTGCTGCCGAGCCACTCCTTGTGACGAACACTGAAATCCCCCACCCAGAGTACATTTTGTGCCCTTACCATCCTCAGGGCTTCCTCAAAGTGTTGTTCAACACGGAGGATTACTGATTCATCAGCCAAGGGAGGACGGTATGTGGCAATCAGCCAGAGGTTTACTTGCCCATGTTTAACCTGAAGCCATTAGAGTTCATGGTGTCTGGAGGGACAATATTGTGGACTCCCAGGGTAACTCCTTCCCAACAGTATACCACTGTGCTGCCATCTCTGTTGGGTCTGTCCTGCCATGAGACAAAATATATCAGGGTTAGTGATGGTATTGTCTGGGGCATTGTCTGTATGGTATGATTCCATAAGTATGCCTATGTCAGGCTGTTGCTTGAACAGTCTAAGAGCCAGCTCTCCTAATGTTGGCAGCTAACCCCCAGATGTTAGTAAGGAGGACTTTGTGGTGTGAATAGGGCTGTTTTTGCCATTATCTTTCCTGAAGCCTAGTTTGATACGGTTGAGGTTGACTTAGGATATTATTCAGGGATATATTGCTGTGTTTAAGGATAACTTTGTAACTAAAGTGGACTTTGTTTGGAATAAGAAATTTGAGAAAAAGAACATGGGATTATATCTGTTAGTTGTGATAGCTCTATCTTACTAATTCCCCAATCCCCCTTGATGCCCTACTTTCTCTATCCTTACTAAAAGTCAAAGGAATACTCTGTGATTTTTCAGCTGGTTTCCTGCCATCAATAGACATTAGCAGAAACTCTGGCTATTTTTGCTATTTATATTATTTTGAAAGGATCCTGTATAGGGTTCCAGTATCTCAATCTTTGGAGAGCCTCTCTGTTTCTGTGGCTTCCTCTCTCTCTCTTTCTCTCTCTTTTTCTCTCTCTGTCTGGTATCTTTCTCTGGGGACCCTTCTCAGAAGGGCTGTCTGAGGAGGAGTTTTGGTCACAGTGAAAACAGCACCCTTTGCCTCATCTGACACTATTTACTAAATCATTTCTTCTCTTTATCCTGTTTTTCCTGTAAATGTCTTGAAGTGCAAATGATATCATACTCTACAGTCCACCTGATAATTAATTCTGTCGACTGCAATAGAACTGAATATCATAAAAGGTGTGTAACAGGAGTTGATGCCCAAAGTAGATCTCAACACCCAAAGTGTGAGATGGCATCAGTTGTACAATTATACTAAACAGATTTACTGTTATTTATGGTTGCATGTAAAGATTTTTTAATGAATTATCAAAATTATTGAAGGCATTTTCAATGCACTAAACGATATTATTTCAGGTCCAGTCGGTGGTCAAGGAAACCTAATGCATTTAATCATTATCGCAATTCTAGAAAACAGGAGCTAATGAAACTTTGAAGAATTGCACAGAACTTGTTCCCCGGCATGAAATGGAGCAATATATAAATTTAATTGAAGCTCTCAGGACAATTTGAGAGTCCAGTGCATAAATTAAACAGGATCCCGGTGAAGAACAAAAGTGAGGAAGTTATGTTAAACCTGGATAAAACACAGTTTCAGTCACAATAAGACCTCATACAGTTTTGGTGGCACAGTTAAAGAAGGATGGGAGGACATTAGAGAGATGCAGTAAATGGTTTCAGAGACAAAGATCTGTGGATGGATTGATGACGGTTGGACAGTTCTTGGGGAGGAAATGTTGAAGGGAGATTTATTAGACATGTCCAAAACCCCAAGGTGTCATGTTCCCTCTGGGCTGTATGTGCAGCTGCATGGCGACGATTAGCATCCAGTTTCCAGAACTCATTCTCCAACCTTGGAGTCCACAGTGAAGAAACACTTTAGAGGAAACACTGCTGAGAAATTTGGACAGAGTTTTTGGGGAAAAATAAGTGTTCCAATTTGAGGAAGGATCAAGAATCAGTTGGCTGGGTATTTGGTTTGCGATGCAGAGTGATGCTAACAGATTGGGTTCAATTCCTCTTCCCGAATTCTCCCCTTACCTGAGGTGTGGTGACCCTCAGGTTAAACCAGTATTCGTCGTCGCTCTATGGTCTGTACCTTTTCCTTTCACTAAGGACAGAGCCTGAAGGAGAAAGCTCACACCCCAGAGACAGGGTCCTTTGGTGCTGGTGGAATATGGTAGAGAGGAGGGCCATCCTATATCCTGAAGATTTGCAATAAAGATCTTGCAACCAAATCCAGCCGGCCTGGAACCAGATAACTGCTTGAGTCAGTGTTGTCACACAAAACATAATGCCCAGCAGTGCAGGAAGAAGGTCAATGATCCTCTGCACTCTGCAAAGCTAAATTCATTATCCTCTCTCTGCAACCTCACAATCTAGCTCTGACAGTGCACTGTAAGATCGCCAAGGACAATGGTCTCCAATTCTCACTATTTCCACTCAGTAACTCTCACTCACGACACCCTCCTAACTCACTAATACTCCTGCCCTCTGTGCTTCCTACTGACTCAGTGGGGAAAGCTCATTCTCTTGTTCCAGCAGCATCACTAACAACACTTCCATCCACTTTCACCTCACTCAATCAAAAAGGAATCTGTCATACAACCAAGCCATGAAGACAATGACAGGGGTTAGGTTTTTAGAATTGATCCCGAAGATGGATGGAGAGGATCAAGAGCACTTGTGAGTGTACTGAATGCTTCTGTCCAACCAACCCAGTGAACTTCATTGCACTATGCTGGTCCACCACTTGCACCATGATTAACTCTTCTTAAGATACTTAAGTTGCTGCTCCTTTTGCCCAATTGAAGGTATCTCATTAGCATCACCCAGATAGCTTCCATCTCAAAGAACACAGTACTTCCTGCTCCACCTCTAAGGACAAAGACATGGATCCTTTAGAGAATAAACCCGTGAAGCTTTCTCCTATACTCTCTATCAGCTCAGAGACTTCCACCTTATTGGATACTTTGTCTAGATTAGTTATGAGAGCACAATTTGGTGAACATATCACTGGGAACATCTCAACAGCTAAATAAGGAAAAATGGCCAGGTTACTGACAGTTTAAGGACTGCCATAGACCAGGCCCTTGCTCCAGCTTAGGCAGAAGATATTCCCTTAGTATTAGTTATTAATTCTATAGAACCTTCTCTGAACTGCCACAAAAAAACAATTAAAAGTTCACTAGGTTGATTCCAGAGATGAGGGGTTTATCTTATGAAGAGAGATTGAGCAGTTTAGGCTGATATTCCGTGGAGTGTAGAAGAATGAGAGAAAATCTAATTGAGGTCTATATGATGCTGAAGGAGATTGACAAAATAGACCAAAAAACGATGTCTCCTCATGTGGGCAATCTAGAACGAGAGGTCTAGTTTTCGGATAAGGGGTAGCTGATTTAAAACTGAGCTAAAGAGAAATTACTTCTCTCAAAGGGTTATGAATCCGTGGAGTTCATTACCCCAGGGTGCAGTGGATGATGGGACATTGAGTAAATTTAAGGAGGAGATAGATCTTTAATTAATAATGGGTTGAAGGTTTATGGAGAGTGGGCAGGAAAGTGGAGTTGAGACGGAGGTGAGATCAGCCATGATTATATTAAAAGATGGGGCAGGCTTGAGAGGCTGAATTGCGTCCTCTTGCTCCTAGTGCATGGTTCTTATTAATAACTTCATGCAAGGGCACAGATAGGCGCAGGAACAGTAGGCAAATTTGCCAGAGGCACTTGGTAAACTGGATCAAAGTTTGAAGGAATCCACCAACAATTATCAGTTGTATGTTCTGTTTTTGGCTACGACTGCAATACTGGTGATAGCATTCATCCTTGCTGCAACCATATGGGATGGTACCACTAGTACCATGTGGGGAATCAATTAATCATAAAATCATATAGTACAGAACCAGAGTAGCTTTTCTGTGATGCAATTCCTGAGCAGTTACAGCAAACACAAATGAGACATTATCGTAAGCCTTGGTCCATTATGGTGTGGAAGCAACTTTGAGGTCCTTCTACATTCTTATTCAGATCTACAGAGCACAAACCATTTCACCAACCAACATTAGGAGGTTATAAGACTAGCAGGACCACTGCCTCAAGGTATCTCAATGAGCACCACAATCACCAATTCACCATTGACTGTAACAGACCATGCTCTTACACACTTACAGTTCAATGTGGAAGGATAGCAGCTCTGTGGTATTGTGCAGCAGTGATAGCTATAGAATGTGTTTTTGCATTAGTGGATATAGGTAACATTTATAAGTTCACCTGTGATCATATCAGCTTTGCAAAATTGACAAAGATTCAATTATTGTAAGCAGTGAGGTGCTCATGATTGGTTGAGGTCAAAACTTGGAATATGGATTGTTGGTCAGTGCATGAGCTGCATATGCATTGATGGTTTGTGATGGCAGGAGTGTGGTGTCACTGAATTGTTGGATGATGGATTGGTGCACTCCTGCTCAGGACAGACCAAACAAATAAACCTACTACTTTCACTTTGAATGCATTGGCAGCCATCCGTCTTCCTTATTGTGCACCTTTGGTCAAAGATGTTTGGCATCTAGTTGTGAACAATAGTCAAGATTGCGACCACCCTTCATGTTCCAGTTTGTGTTGCTGACCATGTCAGCCTATCAAATTATTGGGTCAGTCCTCCAAATCCCCATCCAAATCACTTAACTGTCAGTATTCCCAATAAGAGGCTGAATAGGCTGAGGCTGGAGCATCAGAGGCTGAGGGGAGACCTTGTAGAGGTTTATAAAATCATGAGGGGCATGGGTAGGGTGAATAGACAAGGTCTTTCCCGGGGGTGGGGGAGTCCATGACTAGAGGGCAGAGGTTTAGAGTAAGAGGAGGAAGATTTAAAAGGGACCTAAGGGCAACTTTTTCACACAGAGGGTGGTGCGTGTATGGAATGAGCTGGGTATATGAATAGGAACACTTTAGAGGGATATAAACAAGCTGCTGGAAAATGGGACAAGATTAGGTTAGGATATCTGGTCGGCATGGGAAAATTGGACCATAGGGTCAGTTTCCATGCTGTGCATCTATGCGACTCTATGACTCTATGTTCACCATATTGGCATGCACATGATTGTGCTCCACTGTCCTCCCACTGAAGCCAGGGTAGTGGTGACTTGCAAAAATCTTTCCCTGTTACAGGACCCAGTCAATTCTGTGTTGTATCAGATTCCATCCTTATATTTGGAGCGGCCCCATATCCCCGCCCCACGCCCCCACCCCCAATATTCCCCTCATTGTCGTTATTCCCTCAGCATCACAATATATTGCAATCAGATTTGAGTTTTCCATTTTGTTTAATGCTGTCACCACTGGCCATTATTAACAACCTCTCCGACTGGCCCAGCCCTCGTAAAGACAGCCTAGATTGAACATGACCGAACCCCTGGACTGATGTCTCCTCATCTTTCTAAGTGATGGACCTGTATACACTGGTCAGGTTGGAGTTTACCTGTCAGGCCTTATTCCCTGACAGTGTTAGGATCAAATGATTGACTGACTTAATCGCCAGTACTATAATTGAATGAGCCCCATAACGAATGGTGGGTACCCCTGCCTGATCATAGTTCCCCCTTGATCTCACTGAGAACTGGTCACTTTCGGACATGGATGTTTGGTTTAAGCACAGGCTGTGTATTTACCACATAAGTTGCTAGCACATGCTATGGCTGTGATATTGATGTAGCCCGATGCCATAAAGCACCTTGTCTACCCCGTGACTGTTAATACTGCCAATGATAAGTGCTTGCCATTCTGTCTGCACTAAAAGCCAATGCAAACCAAAGGTTCTGTGAGCCTCCAAGTTAGTGCAAAATGAAAGTTAAGCTCTGATGCATCTTAGGTATATGCAAGTGTCACATATGTGTCCCTGTGCTCAAAGGAAGGTCTTTGTGTCCGTGAGCTCCAAAGTGAAGTCCTAAAATGTGTGAATTGTTCTGAAAATAGCAAGGATGATGAGCTGGGGCTGGTGGTTTGGCAATGCCCAGTTATGTGGGCAGAGCAGGGAAGACCATGATGAAGAATGAATGAAGAATCAGAACTTGTTGCTTAAATCTTGAAGGAAAATTGGAGAAAAATTTCTCAAAATTGGAAATCTGATTTTTTTTCATTCTCCCCAATTTTTCCCAACTTTCTCATCATTTTTCTCTGCCATTAGATATAGTTGAACCAGAGTACATGGGCTTCATTTATAGAGTCATAGAGATGTACAGCATGGAAACAGACCCTTCGGTCCAACTCATCTATGCTGATCAGATGTCCCAACTTAATCTAGTCCCACTTGCCAGCACCTGGCCCATATCCCTCCAAACCCTTCCTATTCATATACCCACCCAAATGCCTCTTAAATGTTGCAATTGTACCAGCCTCCACCACTTCCTCTGGCAGCTCATTCCATACATGCACCACCCTCTGTGTGAAAAAGTTGCCCCTTAGGTCCCTTTTATATCTTATCCCTCTCACCTTAAACCTATGCTGTCTAGTTTTGGACTCCCCCACCCCAGGGAAAAGGCCTTGTCTATTTATCCTATCCATACCCTTCATGATTTTATAAACCTCTGTGAGGTCACTGCTCAGCCTTCGACGCTCCAGGGAAACAGCGCCAGCCTGTTCAGCCTCTCCCTATAGCTCAAATTCTCCAACCCTGGCAATATCCTTGTAAGTCTTTTCTGAACCCTTCCAAGTTTCACAACATCCTTCCGATAGAAGGAGACCAAAACTGCATGCCATATTCCACCAGTGGCCTAGCCAACATCCTGTACAGCTGCAACATGACCTCCCAACTCCTGTACTCAATACTCTGACCAATAAAGGAAAGCATACCAAACGCCTTCTTCACTATCCTATCTACCTGCGACTCTACTTTCAGGGAGCTATGAACCTGCACTCCAAGGTCTCTTTGTTCAGAAACACTCCCTAGGACCTTACCATTAAGTGTATAAGTCCCGCTAAGATTTGCTTTCCCAAAATGCAGCACCTCGCATTTATCTGAATTTAACTCCATCTGTCACTTCTCAGCCCATTGGCCCATCGGATCAAGATCCCATTGTAATCTGAGGTAACCTTCTTCGCTGTCCACTACAGATGGAAAGAAACATGAGAGCAAATTTATTGGGCTAATAGCCTGTTTCTGCACTGTTATATTCTTGGGTTCCGTGAGGAAACACTGAGAATTGTAACAGTGGTGGATTCTGATGGCTTTTTTGGACTGATCACATAATTGTGCAATGGTCACAAGCCAGATCGAGAAGTAGGAAATTAGATGAATTCTTTTCTCATTTACCAAATGCTGCATGACATATGTCTGCCAACTACCCACTAACCCCAGTGTTGTACAAGTCCCTATTTTACAAACTTGTGAGTAATCAGTAAACAATCAAACAAATGTCAGGGAGATATATGTATTGTTATATATTATTATGGTGACATGGTAAATATGAAACTGGACTAGTAATCTGGAGGCCCAGAATAATGCTCTGGTGGCATGGGTTTAACAGTTGGTAGATTTAAAATTATATGAATAAAAAACTGAAATTTAAAGCTGATCTAATAGTAATCATGAAAATGTTGTTAGTTATTGTGAAAACTCATCTGGTTCACTGATGTGCTGAAAAGGAAATCTGCTATCATTACCTGGTCTGGCCTCTATGTGACTCTGGACCCACAGCAATGTGGTTGACTCTTAATAATCCTCTGAAATAGCCTGACTAATCCACTCAGTTATAGCAAACCACTATGAAGTCTAAAACAAATTAGATAAGGCAGACTACTTGGCATCAATCTAGGTACCAGAAAAAAACATGGCAACCTAGCTCTGTTTACCTTGTTAAATCTTCCTTAATACCATCTAAGAGTAAAGTGTCCACAGACAAGTGAAGCAACAGCCTGACAGTCATCCTCATGGAATATTACATTGCAGACAATGCACCAGATACCATCATCACCATCCCTAGTTATGTCCAGTCGACCAATAGGGCCGACTCACTAGAGACGATGGTACAGTGGTATATATGGTTGGGACGAATTTGCCCAGGGAGTCATCAGTATTGACTCCAGGTCCTGAAGTCTTATGGTAGCAGGTCAAACACAGAAACCTTCTGCTGCCCTCCCTTTCATCATAAGATCAGAAATGGGAATGGTTGTTGATGACTGCACATTGTTCAGCACTCTTTGTATCTCTTCAAAAACTGAAGCAGTCTCTCTTTATAGGAGAGATGATTGCGTTTTTTATTCACTCACATGAATGTGAATATTGCTGGCTTGGCCATCTCTAATTGTCCTTCAGAAGGTGTTGATGAGCTGCCTTCTTGAATCCCTACAATCAATTAGGTATACCCACTATGCCATTAGGACAGAGTTCTAAGATTTGAAGCCATTGACACTGGGGAACAGGATGGTTTGGAGGTGAACTTGCAGACAAAGGTATCACAATTAGTCAGAGGGAAATTGAGAAACAAACTTGTAAGGTGATATCAGCTATCTGTAAGAATAATACGGTAGTTATGGTAGGGGATTTTAACTTTCCAAACATCGACTGGGACTGCCATGTTAGATGGAGAGGAATTCCTTGAGTGTGTACAAGACAATTTTCTGATTCAGTATGTGGATGTACCTACGAGAGAAGGTGCAAAACTTGACCTACTCTTGGGAAATAAGGCAGGACAGGTGATTGAGGAGTCAGTGGGGGAGCACTTTGGAGCCAGCGACCATAATTCTATTAGATTTAAAATCATCATGGAAAAGGATAGACCAGATCTAAAAGTTGAAGTTCTAAACTGGAGAAAGGCCAATTTTGACGGTATTAGGCAAGAACTTTCAAAAGCTGATTGGAGGCAGATGTTCGCAGGTAAAGAGATGGCTGGAAAGTGGGAAGCCTTCAGAAATGAGATAACGAGAATCCAGAGAAAGTATATTCCTGTCAGGGTGAAAGGGAAGGCTGGTAGGTATAGGGAATGCTGGATGACGAAAGAAATTGAGGGTTTGGTTAAGAAAAAGAAGGAAGCATATGTCAG
>NC_057741.1:41731332-41748209 GCF_004010195.1 Chiloscyllium plagiosum
CCTAAGGGGCAACTTTTCACGCAGAGGGTGGTATGTGTATGGAATGAGCTGCTAGAGGAAGTGGTGGAGGCTGATACAATTGCAACATTTAAGAGACATTTGGGTGGGTATATGAATAGGAAGGGTTTGGAGGGATATGGTCCGGGTGCTGGCAGGTGGGACTAGATTGGGTTGGGATATCTGGTCGGTGTGGACAGGTTGGACCGAAGGGTCTGTTTCCATGTTGTACATCTCTATGACTCTATGACAATGTATCTGCTGCCTTTGTCTCTTTCTCGATGATCGTAGTCAGGCGGTTGGAAGGGCCTTAGTAAGGAGTCGAGTGAATTTCTGTATCTTGTAGTGATTATACAATCATTGGCAAACATCACCACTTTTCACCTTAAGATGGGGGGGGGAGGTCATTAGTAAAATAGCTTAAGGTATTTGAGCCGAGGACTCCACTCTAAGAAACTATTGAAGAGATGTCTTAGAATTGATAACATCTATGCTTGGGCAAATACCATTTGAGTGACAGTGGTGGCAGTCAATAGCACTCATTGGCTTTACCAATTTAGGAATGACCCACTGTCAATCCTGTCGAGTGAGCTGAAGTAGGGTGCCTGACCTGGAGTTCATCCACTCAAACTGCTTTTCCTTACCTTTTTTTCTTTTCTCCTCTCTCTTGATTTTTTTCTCTTTCTACCTTTACAAACCTCTTGTCCTAAGCTCAGATGGCATTGGCAGCATCAAGAACCCACTATTGACCTCGAATGAGCCCAGTGCATATCTCTAGCAGACCCAACATGTGGACCTTGAATAGGCCTAACGCTGAGGAGAGCGAGCCAAGCATGGAGGAGTGTTGGCCCAGTACAGACCTTGCGTGAGCCCTTACTTACTTTTCTGGGCAGAGCTTAGGACCTGGCATCAGAATCAGTGGCTGCTACATCGCCAGAGGTGAAGTCGGTGAGGTACGCCCAGCAGCAAGAGATAATGCCTGAGGATCGGCGATTTTGCCGTAGGATGGGTCTGGCTCTGGTGGTGGCAAAGCAGTGGCAGAAGGGCATCACAGTGACAATGACGAGGTGGGCCCAGTGACAAGAGATGTGACTCTAACGTTAGTGGGTCCAGTGCAGGCAGTGGCGAGGTGATGGCGAAGGAGAATCAATCCAGCAGTGAAAGATAACACCTGAGGATCAGCGCCTTCCAAGTTGGTTGGGTCCGGTGTAGTCGGTGGCAAAGCAGTGGAGGAGGTGATGAACTGGCTCAGGACTGATGGACCCTCTTTCAGCTATTTCTTTTCTTTCTTTCCTTATTCTTAAACTATTCAAAATAGCACTGAATCATGGTGACAACTGAAAGTTTTTCACTGTATTAAATTGTATTTTTACTGTAAAATACATGGAAAATAAAATCATTTAATTCCATTGATGAGAGACGGGACTGGATCAACCATATTAATATTGTGGTTGGCAGAGCAGGTCTGAGCCTGGGAATTCTGAAGCAAGGAACTTGCTTCCTATCTCCTCAGAGCCTATCCACTATGTATAGGGCATGCCTGGAGTGTGATAGAATATTCTCCACTTACCTAGATGATTACAGCTCCAAAAACAATCAAAGATCTCAACACCTTCAATGAGAAAGCCGCCTTCTTCATTGTCACTCTATTCCCCACCTTCAGCATTCATTACCAATGCGCAATGACAACAATGCATCCCATCCACAAGATGCACAGCAGTAAGTTGCCAGGATTTCTTCAACAGCACTTCCCAATCCCATCATCTCTACTATTTGGAGGGACAAGAGCAGCAGCTGCATGGAACACAACCACCTGAAAGCCATACATTATCCTGACTTTGTATCACATTGCTCCTCTTTCATTGTTACTGGGTCAAAATTGTGAAACTGTCTTCATGTAGCATTGAGGTGTTCCCACCCCACTTCTTGCAGCAGTTCAACAAAGTTTTTTGCTTAATTTACAGCCTTTTCAAAGGGCATTGTAACAAAAATCAAATATTTTATATAACATAATATTTCCAGGGTAAAAGATCCATGCCATTTATATCTACTAGTTGTGGAAAGCCTCAAGTTCATCAGCATGTTATTTCTCCTGGGACATCTGGGTGCATGGATAGCCATAGAAGAAACTCCAAGGGCTAATGCCTGAAACGTCGATTCTCCTGTTCCCTAGATGCTGCCTGACCTGCTGCGCTTTTCCAGCAACACATTTCCATCTCTGATCTCCAGCATCTGCAGACCTCACTTTCTCCTCAAAGAAACTCAGGCAGTCAAATTGAATGATCACCCTCAACTGCTCATTGCCTGGACCTATTGATGGCTAGATTAGTCGTGTCCAGGACAAAGCTAATGAGAAGGTCCTCTGATTTATCACCCTGCTGGGCACCAGTTGGCCAAAGAGGGACCTGAGGAGCAACTTCTTCTCACAGAGGTTGGTTCATATGTGGAATGAACTGCCAGAGAAGTGGTAGGTGCAGGCACAGTTACAACATTTAAAAGGCATTTAGATAAGTACATGTTCTAAGAAGGCTCACTCAACTCAAAGCATTAACTTTGATTTCTCCCCACAGATGCTGCCAGACTTGCTGAGCTTTTCCAGCAATTCCTGTTTTTGTTTCTAATTTACAGCATCTGTAGTTCTTCCAGTTTTTATTTGGACAGGTACATGACTAGGAAAGGTTTACAAGGATATGGGCCAAACGTAGGCAAATGAGAAACCTGGTCAGCAGGGATAAGTTGGACTGAAGGGGCTGTTTCCGTGCTGTCTGACTATTACTCTTCAACCAGGAGCATGGGGCTGAAGTGAAAAAAAATCAGAAGCAGTCACTTCAAAAAATGAAAAAAACTAATTTTTCTTTTGTGCTCTTTTGGCAAACCCCAAAATAAAATTAACTAAATTAACCAATGATTTATCCAGTGACAACCCTGAAAGGAGTATTTTAACAGAAAGTCTTTATTTTGTATGTGCTCAATGAACATAATCAATTAATGCTCTTCACCAATGTACCCCCAACCTTGATAACACAATTAACAACAATTACTTTCATACTAAAAACTACATCTAAAAAGTTTTGTCAAGTTTGTTAGATAAACTTCTCTTTAATGTTAATATATATGAGACAAGTTAAATTTCAACATAGAAGCATTGAAAATAGGAGCAGGAATTGGCCAAACAGCCCTTCGAGCTTTCTCTACCAGTCAATATAATCATGGCTGATCATCCAACTTAATATCCTGCTCCTGCTTTCTCCCCACACCCTTTGATCCCTTTCGCACTAAGAATGATATCTATTTCTTTTTTAGAAAACATTCAATTTTTGGTTTCAACCACTTTCTACGGCAGAGAATCCCACAGTTTCACCATTCTCTGGGTGAAGATATTTCTCCTTATCTCAGTCCTAAATGGTTACCTCATATCTTTAAACTGAGACCGCTGGTTCTGGACTGCCAGTTCATGAGGAACATCCTTATGTTTACCCTGTCTAGTCCTGTTGGAATTTTATAGGTTTATATGAAATGCCACCTCAATCTCTAAACTCCAGTGAATATAATCCTAACTGATTCTGTCTGTCTTCTTATGTCAGTTCTGCTATCCCAGGAATCAGTCTGGTAAACCTTTGTTACACTTCCTCCATAGCCAGAACATCCTTCCTCAAATAAGGAGACCAAGTCTGTACACACACACACACAAAAAAAATCCACACACAGTATGGTCTCACCAAGACCCACTACAATTGTAGTAAGACACCTCTGCTTCTGTACTCAAATCCTGTCACTATGAAGGCCAACTTATTACTTGCTTTCTTCCTTGCCTGCTGCACCTTCATGCCTACTTTCAGAAACAAATGTACAAGGGCAACCAGGTCTCATTGCACCTCCCCTTTCTCAAGCTATCTCTATTCCAGTAATAATCTGCCTTCCTGTTTTTGCTACCAAAATTATCTCATTCATGCTTTGGTGGCAGTGGGAATTGAATCAGCAAAACATTAAAAATTTTGGGATATTGAAATGAGTAGAGTATTGTTTGAAAAGAAGCCAAAGGCACTTTAGTTACATTTTATGGAAAATGGATGTTTAAAAATACTCTTGTAGCTGAATTTCTCTCAGGAAAATTTGCTCAATATCATAGAACCCCTACAGTATGGAATTGACCTTTGGCCCAACCCTCCAAACCCATTTCTTTACATTTACCCCTGACTAATGTACCTAACCTACACATCTCTGAACACTGTCCCATTGCCAATTCACCTAGCTTGCATATCTTGGATTGTGGGAGGAAACCTGCACAGACACAGGGAGAATGTGCAAGCTCCACACAGACAGTCACCCAAGGGCTGGCATTGAACCTGGGTCCCTGGTACTGTGAGACAGCAGTACTAACAACTGAGCCACCATGTTCCCTCTATTGTGGCTTGAGTTCTACTGAGATCACATAAATCAAGACTGTGGAGCTGGAAAAGCACATCAGGAAATCAGGGTTCTTGCCTGAAATATCGATTTTCCTGCTTCTTGGATGCTGCCTGACCTGCTGTGCTTTTCCAGCACCACACTCTTGATTCTGATGACCCCAGCATCTGCACTCCTCACTTTCAACACCCTTGTATGTAAGCCTGTTCTTGGCTGTATTGTGACAACTTATGAGGAACTTTATCTCATTTATCCTTGAACAACTTTAGTATAGAGATAGCTATTTTCGTCCATCCATTGCCAGGAATGATGTATTATAGAAGGCTAATTTGTATCTTGTTATGATTGTTTGTAATAACATTTTCTGGCACTCATATGTTGATCTAGAAGATTGATCTCCCTTTCTGCTCTCTGGGGATATTTGTCTTGGTTGTATTGATTTAAGTGTAAACAAAATTCTGCAGTATAGCAGAATCAGTAATTTAAGTACTTGCCTGACTAGAATTATGGTTTTAGTTTTGTGGTTTGACCTTTTTATTTAACGGGCATTGTCTTCTGAGCAAAAGTGTTTGGCAAAGCATTAAAGACCCCACCACCAGGGATATATTTTTCTCCCCATCCCTTTCCACCTTCCGCAAAGGTCATTCCCTCCGTGACTACCTGGTCAGGTCCACGCCCCCCTATGACCCACCCTCCCATCCTGGCACATTCCCCTGCCACCGCAGGAACTGTAAAACCTGTGCCCACACCTCCTCCCTCATCTCTATCCAAGGCCCTAAAGGAGCCTTCCACATCCATCAAAGTTTTACTTGCACATCCACCAATATCATTTATTGTATCCGTTGCTCCCAATGCGGTCTCCTCTACATTGGGGAGACTGGGCGCCTCCTAGCAGAGCGCTTTAGGGAACATCTCCGAGACACCCGCACCAATCAACCAAACCCCTAGTTTCAAACTTCCAGCTCAGCACTGTCCCCATGACCTGCTGAGCTCCTTTTCCACCTATCCACTCCACCCTCTCCTCCCTGACCTATCACCTTCATCTCCTCCCCCACTCACCCATTGTACTCTATGCTACTCTCTCCCCACCCCTACCCTACCCTAGCTTATCTCTCCACGCTTCAGGCTCACTGCCTTTATTCCTGATGAAGGGCTTTTGCCCGAAACGTCAATTTCGCTGCTCATTGGATGCTGCCTGAACTGCTGTGCTCTTCCAGCACCACTGATCCAGAAATAGATTATTGTTATGGTAGTGTAGCAGAAATATTGCTAAATTGGTAATCTCTGGCTAATGTTCTGAATTCAAAAATTTAAAAGTTAGTGAATAAAGCTGGAATATAAATCATTCTCAGTAATGGTAACGTTCTTTTTCTGGTAAGGAACCAAACTAGATGGGAGTACAAGTTATTGCATTTACCCAATACTACTACAACCTTTCTCCAATCCATGGATTTACAAAAGGGAAATCTTGCTTGACTAATCTACTAGAATTCTTCGAGAATGTAACTAGTGGAATCAGGTGAATGTAGTTTATTTGGACATTAGTGTGTAAAATTAAAGTACGTAAGATTAGGTTAGTGTATTGACATGGATAGAAAACTGCTTGGCAGACAGGAAAGAATAGAAATAAACAGGTCTTATTTGGAGTGGAAGGCAGTGACTAATGGAGTACCTCAGGGATCAGTCAGTAGGAGGAGCCAAACATTCACAGTATACATTAATGATTGAATGAGGGAATTAACTGTCACAGAGTCATAAAGATCTACAACACAAAGAAAGGTGTTGTGTCCTGTTGTGTCCGCACCGATCAAAAACAACCATCTAACTGTTCTCATTTTCCAGCACTTGGCCTAGAGTCCTATATGCCTTGGCATAAACACTTCTTAAATATTATGAGGGCTTCTGCCGCTATCACCCTTGCAGCCAGATTCCCACCACCTTCCAGTTAAAAAGGATTTTCCCCACATCTCCTCTAAGCCTTTCTTTATTATTCAATTGTGAGATGTGGGCATTGCAGGTTGGCCAGCATTTATTGCCCGTCTCTAGTTGCCCCTTGAGAAGGTGGGGGTGAGCTGCCTTCTTGAACTGCTGCTGTCCACCTGCTGTGGGTAGACCCACACAATGCCCTTAGGGAGGGAATTCCAGGATTTTGACCCAATGACAGTGAAGGAACAGTAATATATTTCCAAGTCAGGATGGTGAGTGGCTTGGAGGGGAACTTGTAGATGGTTGCTGCACTTGTCCTTCTAGATGGAAATGATCATGGGTTTGGAAGATGCTGTCTGAAGATCTTTGGTGAATTTCTGCAGTGTTTCTCATAGACAGTACACACAGCTGCTACTGAGCATCGTTGCTGGAAGGAGTGGGTGTTTGTGGATGTGGTGCCAATCAAGCAGGGACTGCTTTGTCCCTGGATGGTGTCAAGCTTCTTGAATGTTGTTGGAGCTGCACCCATTGAGGAAATGGGGGAGTATTGCATCACACCACTGACTTGTGCGTTGTAGGTGATGGACAGGCTTTGGGGCGTCAGGAGGGGAGTTACTCACTGCAGTATTCCTAGCCTTTAACCTGCTGTTGTGGCCACTGTATTTATGTGGTAAGTTCAGTTGAGTTTCTGGTCTGTGGTAACCTCCTAGGATGCTAATAGTGGGGGAGTCAGTGATAGCAACACCAATGAATCTTAAGGGCCAGTGGTTAGACTGTGTCTTATTGGAGATGGTCATAGCCTGACATTTGTGTAGCATAAAAATGTTACTTGCCACTTGTCAGCCCAAGAAGCTGTTACCTTAAGTCTATGCCTCTGCCATTGCTCCCTCCAGCAAGGGAAAAAGTTCCTTCCTGTGTACCCTATCTATGCCCATCAGAATTGTATACATCTCAATCATATCCTTTTTCAATCTCCACTGTTCTGAGGAAAACAAACCCAATTTGTCCAATGTCTCTTCATCACTGAAACTCTCCAGTTCAGGCGACATCCTGGTAAATCTCCTTTGCACCCTTTCCAGGTCTATCACATTCCTCCTATTATGTGAATTTCAGAACTGCTCACAATATTCTAGCTGTGGCTTAGCCAACATTGTTTAAGTTCCAGTATAACCTCCCCAGTCTTAAACATTGTGTTTGACTAATCAGAGCAAGTAGACCATATACCTCCTTCACCACATTATCCACTTGTCCGAAAGGAGCAGTGTACCTGTAATCCCAGATTCCTTCGATTGTCAGTGTTTCCTAGCATCCAACTGTTCATCATTTATTCCCTTGTGTTTGTCCTGCCCAAGCGTTTTAGAGGGAGTGCAGCATATGGCTGATTCCTGGAATGGCAGGACTGATAAACAGGAGAGGTTTGTATTAGGATTATATGCGTAGGAGTTCAGAACAATGAGAAGGATCTCATAGAAACCTATAAAATTCTAACAGGGCCAGACTGTGTAGATGCAGGAAAAATGTAGAGTCCAGAACTAGGATCACAGTCTAAAGATAAAATGTAAACCATTTAGGATTGAGCCGAGGAGAAATTTCTTCACCAAGAGAGTAGTAAACCAGAAAAGCAGTCAAGGCTAAAACACTGTATGATTGAAACATTGAATAAATACCAAGTCTCAGGCAATTCATAAAAAGACACAAGACCTGAACATATTCCTTTCATTTGCAGAGATGGGTCTGTGTATATGAATGTAGCCTAAACATGTGACACTGCAGCCAATAAAATGCTATTTGAAGTGCATTCACTATTATATATACTAAATGTGGCAGCCCATTTACAATGGCTTGCTCCCATAAATAGAAATGTGATAATGATCGATTATTTTATTTTAATAATTTTGATTGACTGATAAGCATTGGCAAAAACATCAAGGATAACTCTCTTATTAAAGGCAAAATGCTGTAGGTGTTGGAAATCTAAAACCAACACAGAGAAATCTGGAGAAACTCAGCATGTTTGGCAGCATCTGTGGAGAGAGAGAAAGCAGAGTTAACGTTTTAAGTCTGGTATGACTCTTCTTCAGAAGAAGATCATTACAGATTCTAAAGAATAACTATCCTCTGTCCAAGATATTTCCATGAGATTTTCTTTTGCATCCACCTGAGTGAACAGACAGAGGATCAATTGAACATCTCATCCAAAAACAAACTCCCACATTGCATAGCTCCCTCAGTTCTACAGTGTTGGCATAGATTACATACTCAACACACTGCAATAGGATTTGAATGCTGAACATTCTGATGCTGAGGTAAGGGTACTGCAAACTGATTCAGCTGTTTTGTTTGGAAATCAATGCATTTGCACAATGGGTAGATAGCAACGTTGGAGAATCAATTCTCCGGTCGGGGAATTGATGAATGACAACTTGTAAAATGGGACAGGGGTTAACCATACTGAGCAACCAGTTGGATAAGAAGATACTATACCACCACTCCTTTACTGTCACTGGGTCAAAATTGGTTGGAGACATACCTAGCACAAAGGAGGATGGTTGTAGTTGTTGGAAATCAGTCATCTCAGTTCCAGGACATCACTGGAAGAGTTCCTCAGAGTGGTGTTCTAGGCCCTACCATTTTCAGTTGCTTTAGTGACCTTCCCTCCGAAACAATGCTTCCAGTAACAAAACCACAAAAAGCAGATATCTCCTTTACATCAATAACAAATCTACAAATAAAACCCAAAAAGTGAAATATTGACTTTTTACTCTTGTTCAAAAGTTTTGATCTGGGATTAATGTTTTATAATAATAGTCCTTTTCAAACCTGGCTGGTGAATCAAAAGGTAATTACATTTATCCACTCAAAGCATTTTGAGGAGAGACAATTGCTTTTGTGAGATCCAATAGGAGTTTGTGAATCACAATCTAACCTACAATTCATTATGTAATATTATGTCGCTATAATTCTTAATCATTTGTTATAAACATGGAGTGTCAGTGATCAGAAATCTTTTACACTCTTTCCTTTTTCTTCTCTGGATTTGATATCTTTGTTTTTGTTTTGTTGGTTTTGTCCTGCAGAATTCACGCACTGTAAGCATGGAGTAGGGATAATTGACATATTGCCTACAAACATACAAATTAGGAACAGAAGTTGACTGTTCAGCTCTTCAAACTTGCTCTGCCGCTCAAGAGATTATGACTGATCTGTTTATGTTCTGTAATTAACATTTCCATCCATCCCTGATAATTTTGATTTCTTTGCCTAAGAACAATCTATGTACCTCAGCTTAAAAATACTCAATGAATCTGCTTCTCGCACCTTCTGAGGCCGAGAATTTCAAACAGTGATCATACAAATGCCTGAGAGAAGAATAAAATCTCTTCACCAGTGTCCTAAAAAGGTATTCCCTAATTTTGAAAGACTATCCCTTTGTCAAGGGCAGGTCACATTGACAAATCTGTTAAATTCTTGGAGGAGGTAATGAGCAAGTTAGACAAAGGAGATCCATTTAGATTTCTAGAAGATTTTTGACAAGGTGCCGCACAGGAGGACATTAAATAAGAAAAAAGCCCATTGGGTTAGGGGCAAAATACTGGTGAGATGCCTGATGAAGAGTCACCTTGACTTGAAATGTTAGCTTGCTCTCTCTTCATGGATGATCCCTGATCTGCTGCAATTTCCAACATGTTTTGTTTTCAGCATGGGTAGAGGATTGGCTGACTGGTAGAAGGCAGAGATTGGGAATAAAGTGGTCTTTTTCAGGATAACAGCTGGTGAACTAGAGGAGTTCCTCAAGTGTCAGTAATGTGATCAGAACTGTTCACGTTATACATTAACAATTTGAATGAAGGAATTGAGGGCATTGTTGCTAAGTTCGCAATGACACAGAGATATGTGCAGGGACAGGTATTGTTGAGGAGTTGGGGAGGCTACAGAAGGACTAGCTAGGAGAGTGGGCAAGGAAATTGGAATATGAAGTGGGAAAGTGTGAGGTTATGAACTTTGTTAGGAAGAATAGAGGTGTAGATTATTTTCTAAATGGGGAAAGACTGCAGAAATCTGAAGCACAAGGGACTTGGGAGTTCTAGTTCAGAATTCTCTTCAGGTTAGCATGCAGGTTCAGATGTCAGTTAGGAAGGCAAATGCAATGTTGGCATTCATTTTGAGAGGGCTAGAATACAAGAGCAGGGCTATATTGCTGAGGCTGTATAAGGCTCTGGTCAGACCGTGTTTGGAATATTGTGAGCAGTTTTGGGCCCATGCCTAAGGAACAATTTGTTGGTCTTGGAGGGAGTCCAGAGGAGTTTTACAAGAATGCTGCCAGGGATGAAGGGCTTGTCACATGAGAAGTGGGTGAGGACTCTGGATCTGTACTTGACGGAGAGACTGGAAATGAAGGCACTGAGATGGGTAAGAATTTCTTCAGCCAGAGGGTATTTAATCTGTGGAATTCATTGTTGCAAAAAGCTGTGAAGGCCGGGTCATTGAGTGCATTTAAGATAGGTTCTTGATTAGTAATGGAATGAAAGGTTACAGGGAGAAGACAGGAGAATGAGGTTGAGAAACGTTTCTCCCTAATCGAATGGCAGAGCAGAAGTGATGGGCCAAATGACCGAATTCTGCCCATGTATTTTATGGCTTATTATTCCTTGTTTTCTGCCTCTCTCCCTTCTTGAATAGAGGGGTTATGTTTCCTACCTTCCAGTCTGATTGATCCTTTACAGAATATAATTGCTGTCAGAAAATTAACACTCACACATCCACTACCTCATTAGCCACCTCTTTCCAACTCTAGAATGTAGTCCATCTGGTCCCAGAGACTTCTTAGCTCACAGCTCAATCCGTTTGATAAGGATTGTACCTTCACCAAATTCTTCTCTCCTTTGCACCTTCAGATTGATAGCTATTACTGGATTGTTCTGTATTTCAACAGCATTTAATTATAAAAATCCTGATTTTATATATCTGCAGTTTCCAGATTTGAAATCACCTGGAAAGCATCCCCGCTAGCAACCTGGAATCATAAAATTACTCAGAATATCAGATAACTCAATTTGTTACAATTTCTTTTTGAGCTGGAAGATTGTGTGCTCAATCCTCACTCTCTGGCTTGGATATACATTTTAGGGAACACTTTCAGCTGGATTTATGGGACACAGGAAATGGTCAGATTGTTTATCCCTTTTATTAAAGGCAGGGGCAAAACCCCTCCTGTTTGTCTTTAGTCATTTAACGACCAGTGAGTCATTAATTGGCTTGAATTGAACCCTCTGGCCACACCCATGAGAGTTTCTGGCCAATCAAAGGGCTGAGGGTTCTCTGGGCAAAAGTGAGGACTGCAGATGCTGGAAATCAGAGTTTAGATCAGAGTGGTGCTGGAAAAGCACAGCAGGTCAGGCAGCATCCGAGGAGCAGGAAAATCAACGTTTTGGGCTTTTGCCCACTCTGATCTAAACTCTGACAGTTCTCTGGTCCCAGGGATGATGGCGCTCAGACTTTAAGGGTTTTAGGCTGATAGGCTGTGTTGAACGATCTTGTGGGAAGAGAAAGGGGAGGGATGAACTTTGTCAAAAATCAGCTCTGTGTAAACTTTGAGGAATTTCATGAAGGATTTCTGACCATGAGCGATTTATCTCTCACATTTCTCAGCTGCTCATCACCTCCATAGCACTGCTCTCATGTTCTTTTGCACTCACCAGTGATGGAATGCTAGCTGGTACTGAAATCCTCCAGTGTTCAGAAAGCTGGCATACATTTAAAGTAGAGCAGTGCACTATGACCAATGCCACCAGCCTGATCTGAAGCAGCTGAGTGCGTTGTCCACAGTCTGGAAGATCGCCCAGCTATTGCACAAGAAGGTTAATGATCTTCTGCTCTGTGAGGGCATGCTACCTTACATACTCTAACTCTGCATTGCATGACCTCCAACCATGTTTCATGGTCTGCCAGTCTCAATATTGCATGCAGCATTTTCCCTCAATGGCTTTCACACAGCCTTCTCCTCAAAACTTTGAACCATTGCTGCTCTCTGCACTGCCTGTTCACTTGCTCAGGACACCTTTCCAACTTTCCTGAGTGATATAAGTGCTGCCCTCACTTCCCAGACTGACCATAGTTCCCATTGATGTTCAGTATTGCTAGACATACTAGCTGCCTGGTGATCTGTTGATGCTAAAAGGAAAGGCAAGGCTAAGATGCTGTCAGCATCCTCGTAAGCTGAAAGTGAGTGAGCACTAAGAAGGCAAACTAGGACACCTGAGAATGGACCCTGTTCTGATGCATGACCCAGGTGCCTGTCCTTGCAAGCAAAATGGCCTGACAGCAGTATTTCACAGTGAGATGTCAGTAAGATCCAAAAGATAGTATTGAAGTGCTGAGCTGTATCAAATGTGAGTCCTGAATGTGACCTGATGTTTCGGGCTTCTGGATGGAGGACACAGACAGTTACTGCATACAGAAAATGCCCTGAGGTGTTGAGGAATGCTACCAAGATGCATATCCACAATGCATCTGCAAGTGGCAGCCATCAAGTATCTGCTCAGACTTTCCTGTTGGGAATTGTCATTTCTCTCCACTGACTGGAAATTCACAAACTCCTTATATGTGAGGTGAGATTAGGTAACAATGTCTCTTACCACTCACTAGTGAAATTCTCATCTCGCAGTTCAAACCTAGCGTGAAAAATTGGACAGTTTTCCCTTGACCTCAAGAATCCCATTTTTATTGTCGTACTTTACCAATTGATTTGCCATTGCCTATGTGATTCAGGACATCACATCTGAGGCATATGAAGAACTTGGAGACTGCTTCTGATGGATATGGAACATCTGTAATGGTGACACTATACCTCATCTTGAACAACCACCAAACCAACCAGTGAAAGCTGCTGGCTCCACAATTGGTATGGACTTCTACCCCCATGCGTTAAGTCCCAACAGCCGTGGGAGGATGTCCTTACATAGTTATCAATTGGCTGTATAAAGGCTTCAGTTGATCCACATAGGGACGGCTCCCAAAAGCACTCCTGGGCACAAGTCTAATTTGGGTGAGGCAGCAAGTTGGGATCAGGAACAGCATTAACAGATGATGCCATTTTTACAGCACATGCCAGTGCATGCCATCCTCTTTCCATCTCCCAACCTACTTCAGGGGAGTGAGGTACTGTGTTAAATTTAGCGTTTCAGCTAATCGGGAACTACACTGTCAGTTGCTCTGCCACATTCAAATGAACAATTAAACTAAAGCTATGTTTGGCAACATAATACTCTGAGCTTTGTAATTCAGTATCTCCAAGGTGGTATGTTAATACAAGTTACTTGAACAGGATTTTGATTACATAATTGTATCTCTTGAAATGTCAAGGCTCTTCAAAGTTCTTTTTCTATTATCTTCTCATGGTGAATTCATGCCCCACATTCTTTCAGTGTACTTGTTATTCCTGTTATTTTCGATATTTAAGGAAGCAGCACTTCTATTTTTATATCAGACTGTATAAAGCTGATACTTAAAAACTATCAAAGTAGGTGAGATTCTTTGACAATGTGTTGCTAATGGGATCTTCCTGTTGAACAGTGCAACATAAATTCAGCAACTGTTTACCCCACACATTTTCATGGATACTTTTGTGTAACTTTATTGAATTGTGTCTTGCATTTATGCTACTATTTCTTGGACTCTGCTGTCCATTGGTTTTGTCTGCTATGTATGTTAAGCAGTTCACATCACCTTCTCTGAACTTTATATTTTTCAATTAAGTGGGGTATTGGCACAGTGTGAATATCATTAGATTAGTAATCCAGAACACAAGGCAGGACGGATAATGGAGGCAGGTTCAATTTAGGCATTCAAGGGGGTGCTTGATAATTATTTGTAAAGAAATAATATGCAAGGGTATAGATTAAAGGCAGGAAATTGGCATAGGTAATGATGCTGATTTGAAGAGCCAATGAAGACATGATGAGCCAAATGGCCTCCTTCTGCACCATTACACTTCTGGTGATTTTGTAAAGTTCTGGGGACATGGTTTCAAATCCCACCATGGCAGATGGTAAAATTTGAATTCAATTAAAAAGAAATCTGAAATAAAAATCTAACCCGATGGTGGCCATCATCACTCAATTCTTATCAAAATCCTTCCGGTTTATGTATGTCTTTCAGGGAAAGAAACTTGCTGTCCCTACACAGTCTGGCCTACAAGTGACTCCAGGCCCACAGTAACATGCTTGGCTCTCAGTTAGAAACATAAAAAGGAAATGTTTGGCTAAAATGAATGTGGGTTCATTACAAGATTAGAGTGGTGTTGGAAAAGCACAGCAGATCAGGCAGCATCCGAGGAGCAGGAAAAGCAATGTTTCAGGCAAAAGCCCTACCTCAGGAAGGATTCCTGATGAAGGGCTTTTGCCCGAAACGTCGATTTTCCTGCTCCTTGGATGCTGCCTGACCTGCTGTGCTTTACCAGCACCACTCTAATCTTGACTCTAATCTCCAGCATCTGCAGTACCCACTTCTGTCTGGGTTAATTACAAATAGAGTTAGGAGAACTTATAAAGTGGAACAGGGAGGTAGCAGAGAAACTAAGTGATGACTTTGTGCCTGTCCTCACTGAAGAAGGTATAAGAAATCTCCCAAAAGTAGAGGTCCAAGCAACTAGGGGTGGACAGGGTAGATGGGGGTAAGACATTTCCCCAGTTAGTGTGTCTGAAACCAAGGGGCACAAGCTAAAAGTAAAGGGATGCTGCTTGGTTCTAAGATGAAGAGAAATTATTTTACAAAGCAGTTTGTAAACCTGTGGAATTCCCTACAACAAAGGGCTATGGAGGCTCAGTCTCTGAGTACGTCCTATCAATCATTGTAGTGGGGAATCCTTATTTGAGGAGAAAGGTAGACATTTCTGAGGCCCTCTTTGTATGTTTCAGATCTCCAGCATGGGCTGTTCTTTGTTGCATTTTCAGGTTATGGAGGTGAGGTAGGTAAAAGACATTTGTAGTGTTTGTTCGGTCATGATCACATTGAATGTGCGGGCAGGCTGAGTGCTTTACGCCTCTTCCTGAATCCGAAGTAAACTCTTACTTTTCTAAACTCCTAGCCTGTTCAACCTTTCCTCAAAAGACAATTGCCTTATTCTGGGTATTATTACAATGAACCTCTGAACTGCTCCCAACACAATCACATCCTTTCTTCAATAACATGACAATAATCAATGATATTTAGTGGCAATCTTTCTAGAAAAGTGTATTCCTTAAAATTGAAGGAAAAAGCTTTCAAATATGAGTTCTTGCTGAAACAAATACTAATGCAGCAAGGTGATTTAGAAGATTAAATACTATTTACATTCCTCTTTAACTCACTTAACATTTAACACTTATCTGTTTTGCCTGGTGTAATGGGATCTATAGGAAGTGTGTGCTCAGTAATTTTTTAATATATTTAGTAAAACATGGACATTCAAGAGTGTGCTTCTTTTGTTTAAAGATTATTATGGTACAATAACAGAAACCCTTCAATGGACAATATCACAAATTCTATTCCATGGATCAAATCAGTCAATGTTCTCCTTTAACTTTCAAAGAGTTCAGCAAATCTTATCCAATCCCACAAATAAATCTACAAACAAAGTCAATAAAAAATAATCAGGGCCACCTGACCCATCATTTAGTGAATGGGCAAACTTCCCCCCACCCCCAATGAGCCAAGCAACCCCTCAATGAGAGTCCAATCCAAGAAAAACTGGAAAACTTTCATCTGCTGCCTGAAGTGAGTTCAAGGAGACTGCCTGCACATAATTTCAATGAACAATCTAAAGGGATGCATTTAAATAGAAGTTAAAATTGTACAGGAATCGAGAAAGGTAGAGAAAACACCTTGATGAGATGCACTGGGAGAATAGGCTACACCCGGAGGGTGAGATACACCGGAGAGTGAGATACACCGGGAGAGTGAGATACACCGGGAGAGTGTGATACACCAGGAGAGTGAGATACACCGGGAGACTGAGATATACCGGGAGAGTGTGATACACCAGGAGAGTGAGATACACCGGGAGAGTGAGATACACCGGGAGAGTGAGATACACCGGGAGACTGAGATACACCGGGAGAGTGTGATACACCAGGAGAGTGAGATACACCGGGAGACTGAGATACACCGGGAGAGTGTGATACACCAGGAGAGTGAGATACAACGGGAGAGTGTGATACACCGGGAGGGTGAGATACACCGGGAGACTGAGATACACCGGGAGACTGAGATACACCGGGAGAGTGAGATACACCGGGAGAGTGAGATACACCGGGAGACTGAGATACACTGGGAGACTGAGATACACCGGGAGACTGAGATACACCGGGAGACTGAGATACACCGGGAGACTGAGATACACCGGGAGACTGAGATACACCGGGAGACTGAGATACACCGGGAGACTGAGATACACCGGGAGACTGAGATACACCGGGAGACTGAGATACACCGGGAGACTGAGATACACCGGGAGACTGAGATACACCGGGAGACTGAGATACACCGGGAGACTGAGATACACCGGGAGA
>NC_057741.1:41750942-41820420 GCF_004010195.1 Chiloscyllium plagiosum
GGAGAGTGAGATACACCGGGAGAGTGAGATACACCGGAGAGTGAGATACACCGGGAGAGTGAGATACACCGGAGAGTGAGATACACCGGGAGAGTGAGATACACCGGAGAGTGAGATACACCGGGAGAGTGAGATACACCGGAGAGTGAGATACACCGGGAGAGTGAGATACACCGGAGAGTGAGATACACCGGGAGAGTGAGATACACCGGAGAGTGAGATACACCGGGAGAGTGAGATACACCGGAGAGTGAGATACACCGGGAGAGTGAGATACACCGGAGAGTGAGATACACCGGGAGAGGTGATACACCGGGAGAGTGAGATACACCGGGAGAGTGTGATACACCGGGAGAGTGAGATACACCGGGAGAGTGTGATACACGGGGAGTGTGAGATACACCAGGAGAGTGAGATACACCGGGAGAGTGAGATACACCGGGAGAGTGTGATACACCGGGAGAGTGAGATACACCGGGAGACTGAGATACACCGGGAGAGTGAGATACACCGGAGAGTGAGATACACCTGGAGAGTGAGAAACACCGGGAGAGTGTGATACACCGGAGAGTGAGATACACCGGGAGAGTGAGATACACCTGGAGAGTGAGAAACACCGGGAGAGTGAGATACACCGGAGAGTGAGATACACCGGGAGAGTGTGATATACCGGGAGAGTGAGATACACCGGGAGAATGAGCTTAAAAATCGCTCCTCCTGATAAATTCGGATTGAGAAGTTGAATGGCCTTTTTCTATGAGCTCTGTGTAATTCTATGTAACTGGCAACTGGAAATTTTCCTTTTCTAACTTAGGGTCATAGAGTCAACGAGATGTACAGTGCAGAAACCAACCCTTCGGTCGAACCCGTCCACGCCGACCAGATATCCTAATCTAATGTAGTCCCGTTTGCCAGCACCCGGCCCATATTCCTCCAAACCCTTCCTATTCATATACCCATCCAGATGCCTTTTAAATGTTGTACTAGCCTCCACCACTTCCTCTGGCAGCTCATTCCATACACACACCACCCTCTGCATGAAAACGTTGCCCCTTAGATCCCTTTTATATCTTTCCCGTTTCACCCTAAACCTATGCCCTCTAGTTCTGGACCTTCCCTCCCAGTGAAAAGACTTTGTCTATTTATCGTATCCTTATCCCTCATGATTTTATAAACCTGGATAAGGTCACTTCTCAGCCTCCGACGCTCCAGGGAAAACAATCCCAGCCTCTTCAGCCTCTCCCTAAAGCTCAAATCCTCCAAACCTGGCAACATCCTTGTAAATCTTTTCTGAACCCTGTCAAGTTTCACAACATCCTTCCGATAGGAAGGAGACCAGAATTGCACGCAATATTCCAGTTGTCAAGTTTCTTTTTGAAGGACAGAGGTAAAATGTGTATAGTCCCAGTTGGCTGCTCTATGCAGATATCATTTCTCTCTGCTTTGCTGTCGAGTTACTAGACTGTGTCCTGTAGCATGTTTGATCATCCCTGTCTAGACAAATTCTGTGACCTTCAATCCTGTTCCCAGCTGCTTTATTCAATATATTGTGAAACTTAGCAATGTGTAAGCAGTAAGTCTCTACCTCCTATTCGATAAATCAAACAACAAAATAAAAATATAGCCTGAAGGCTTTTGCTATTTTTCGTGACCTTTCCAGCAGACAGAATGTTCCCAAAATGATACTCAGGTTGTCTCCAATGTTAATAATGAGACCAATTCAGTACAGTGTGCAGGCAGATACTCACACTTCATAAGATATCTAAATTAAGTTTACATTTAGCTCCCTCCCTGACTTCTTCATCTTAAACAAAAGCAGAAATTGCTGATAAAATGCAGCAGGTCTGGAGAAAGCAGAGTTAATATTTCAAGTCCGATGACTCTTCATCAGAACCTGGATCTTAATATCAGAAAGAGATAAAATTCCACTTTTATTGTAGTCCATGAACTGGTTAGCTGGATAAGAGCAATCTACAGTTTACTTGATCTATATCAAGGTGCCCTGAGATGTTGCAGCAGTGTAATAGTTTAATCCCAGTTGATGGTAATGCTGGAAAGATCAGCTCCCAGACTCAAACCTGATTTGATAAAAACCATATCTTTAAATTTTGCAGCTGTTTACCATGGTGGTTAGTCACCGAAAGTATTCACATGAAGCTGCCAATGTTAGGGTCTTGGAGTTTTTACAACAGTGAACGAGGCCCTTTGAGTTTACACTGGTCATCAAGAACCTATCTGCTCTCGTCCCATTTTCCAGCACTTGAATCATAGCCTTGTTTTGCTAGCATTTCAAGTGATCATCTGATTACTTGTTAAACACAAGGAAACAAGTTCATGACAGAAAAGAAAACAAACAAAGCTATTCATATAGAACATTTTCAAAAGATCTTAACAAAATCAGAACAACAAAATTTCAACCTGTTTTGTTGTCCTTTCCTTTACAGACACTCAGTTGTAGGAAATTGCACTCCCATTTCAGCTCCTTAATTTCTTACTGAATTGACTCTTTTCAGTTCTCATTCTTGGGCTACTCAGACAGCTTTATAACTTCTTTTCAGTTCTGCTAGCCTGGACCTTCTTTTAGTTCTGAGGCCTTGAAAGTTTCTATACAGCTCTCACAAAACCAAAACCTTTCTGCTAGGCTGACTGCTCTCCTGAAATGAAAATTGATTCTTCACCATTGAACGTCTAATTTATTTCTAACTGAATTTCTGACTAAACTAAACTAATGGCTTCTGCTCTATTTCTCTGTATATCAAAAACCTCACCTGTGTAAACATTTAATCAAGTAACACCACAGTTATCCTGCCAGGCACTTAACTAAATCACGATACTTTCTTGGAATTGATGTATTTAGATCACAATTTCAAATGACCTCCTACGCAGACAGACTGACACAAACAAAAATGCATTGATGTTATGGATGGAGGGAGAAAAAGATGGGGGAAGTGTAGTTCAATAGCATCAGTCTGGAGGCTTTGATAAGGTGTGAAACAAAAATAGAAATTGGAGGATAGCTTAGTCAAGAGCTAAAGATCCCCGTGAAATTTCATATTTTGGAGAAAAATAGAGAACTGAGGAGAAATCAGAGAGAATTATGGAAGGTTATGGTATATCTTTGGGTTGGTCCAAGGAAAAATGAATGAACATTCAAGGTTTCACGGGTTAAGGAAATTCTTGGGGAAAGCAAAAGCAAAACTGGATTCATAGCATATGTAGTTATAAATTACATGTCAAATTGTAGTCACAACAAAAATAGAAATTGCTGGAAAATCTCAGCAGGTCTGTCAGCATTTGTTGAGAGACAGCAGTGAACTTCTGACAGGCAATTCCCCTACTCCTTAGGACACTCTGAAAATGTCACCAGATGTGAGTGTGAATGGGAGTCTTTGGATGTTTCCAACTTACTGATCGAAATAATTATCCAGGATATGTTGCACAGAAAAGAAATGTCCTGGTCTAACACTCTATACTGCTACTGCAACTGTTTCAGCACCTCCCAGAATAACTTAAATCTGTTATTGTAGACACCACCACTCTATTAAGATGTCCAGAGATAGGTGGCTATTGTGTTCTCACTTCTAACTTTGATTTCATTAAAGTAAACATTCTGAATTGTAATTACCCCAGAGGATGCAGCAAAAGCATTGCTAATGGAATTTCTCTCGTGCTGTCTGGGTCTCACTGCAGTCTGGGAGTGTGATGACAACTGCCCTGTCCACTAGGACTTTTGTTAACTTGTGGAGGTCTTTACTGGCAAACACTTGCTGCCGTTGTTTGTGGAAGGCTCAGCTGACCTGAGCCAGCTGGTGATAGGTGAAATATTTAGCTTATTGGGAGTCGGTTAACATATGAATTTTGTTTTGGCAGTGTTCAAAGACAGGTACAAAATGCAGAACTGAAGAGATCAAAAACGGTTTACAAATCTTTTGGCAATCACTCCACTGTCAGGTGCAGACTGTAGATCACCTACTTATGGTGGTCAGTTTCATATTAGAACTGAAGCAACTGAGGTTAGAGATTTTATTAAAGACAATATTTTATTGTGCCACCAGAGGGCAGCTAATCTTTGATGAGGTATATAAGCACTGGCAGGTAGATTGCAAATAGTATTGGGGGGCTACCACACAGCCTTGCCTGACTGCAATCAGGACTTGGAGATGTCTGTTTCAGGCTTTCTGCTTAAGACAGTAGGAGTAGAATCATTGTGTTATAGTACCTGGCCAATTCATGTTGTGTGGTACTATTAGTGTAGTAAATGAGACAAATCTCGCAATTCAAAAGGCACTGTGCAACAGCGTCACCAGTAGAATTGTATTCAAGCACAATCTGTAACATGGCCTAGTATATTCCCCCATTCTACAATTACTATCAAGCTGGGAGATCAACCATGGTTCAGTGAAGGGTGCAGGTGGCATGCCAGGAGCAGCACCAGGTACATCTAAAAATGAGGAGTCAACCCAGTGAAGTGAGACCCAGGCCTACTTCACTGCTAACATAGAAGCAACATGCAATAGACAGGAGTAATCAATCCTTCAACCAACTGATCAGATCTAAACTGTACAGTCCTGCCACACCCATCGTGGATGGTACCGGACAAATAAACAACTCATTGGAAGAACAGGCTCCAAAATTATCACCATCATCAATAATGGCAAACCCCAGCACTCCAGTGCAGAAGGGAAAGCGAAATCATTTGCACTTGTATTCGGGTAGAAATGCCCAAGTGGCTGATCTATCTCAGCTTCCTCCACAGGTCCTGAGTTCACAGATGCCAGTCTTCCATTAATTTGATTCTCTCCATGTGATATCAAGAAATGGCTAAAGACTTTGGATATTGCAAAGGCAATTGACCCTGACAATATTCCAGCAATAGTACTGCTCCAGAACTAACCGAACCTCAACCAATCTGTTTCAGCAGCTTCCTGACAATATGGAAAATAGCCCAGTATGGTCTGTCCCCAAAATGCAAGACAAATCCTGCCACATCAGTCTTCGCTCCATCCTCAGCAAAAATGATGGAAGAGGCCCTCAACAGTGCTGTCAAATGTCACTTGGAAAGGAAAAACTTGTTCACTGATACACAATGTACCATTTAATTTCAACCAGGGCCACTCAGCTCTTGCCCTCATTACAGTCTTGTCTAAACATGGACAAGAGAGCCTGAATTCCAGAGTTGAAGTTAGAGTGATTGCCTTTGACATCAAGGCAGCATTCAACCAACCATCCATAATGAGCCCATCGCAAAAGTAGAGTCAATGAGAACCAATGGGTCAACTCTCTGCTTGTTGCAGTCATACCTGAAACAAAGGAACATTATTGTGATTGTTGGAAGTTAGCCATCTCAGCTCCAGAACATCATTGCAAAAGGTCCTCAACGTAGTCTCCTTGGCCAAACCACTTTCAGCTTCTCCCTCAATGGCCCTCCCTCCATCATAAGATCTGGCTCATGTGTGGAATGAACTGCCACAGGAAGTGGTGCATGCTGATGCTGTTGTAAAATTTAAAAGACATTTGGACTGGTACGTGAATAGAATAGGTTTGGAGGGATATGGGTCAAATGCAGCCAAGTGGGACTAGTTTGATTTGGAAACATGGTTGGCGTGGACTAATTGGATTGAAGGGTTAGATTGTTCCCATGCTGTATGACTCTGTGACTCTAGAATTCGAGATGTTTGCCAACGATTGCGCAATATTCAGCACCATTCGAGACTCCTCAGATACTGAGATAGCCTGTGTCCAAATGCAGCAAGACCTGGACTAAAGTGGCAAGTAGTATTCCAATGGAGAAGGGAATAAGTAGAGAGGCAGAGAAGGAATTGTGAGAGGTGGAACAAATAAATCACAGCAGCTAAACAACAATCCAGTGAAGAGGTGGAGAAAGAAATAAAGACACAGGCAGGTAAGGTCGGCACATGTACAGAGATAGAGATATACTGAAAGGAACAGATAGACCTAACACAAATATTGAAGTAGCCCAAGACAGAGAAAGGCTGAAACAGAGTGCAAAGTGGAATTATGTAGATAGATGGAGATGGAAAGTAGAAGAAGGAAATAGGAAGGTGGAAACAGAACACAATAATAATAACAGTAAATGGCAAAATCAAGATAATTGGAAGGACATAAATGTGAGAATGATAGTTAAAACAAATTGAATAATTTTCCAGCGGTGTGAATATATACAGAACTTCTGGCAGATTTTGTGCCAGTATTCTCAACTCCTTCAGGATATATTGCATCAGTAACCTGTTTCATCCATCCATTTCAGGGTTTGTTCGATAATAATTGCCAAGGTTATAAAATTTCTGGACCAAACATACTCAATAATAAATTAGTACCATTTTGTTAGATGCTTAAAAAATGAAGCTTATTTCTCAGATTCATTACTCAATCCTGTGGCTGTGGTGGCATTCCTGAAGAAAGGCTTATGCCTGAAACATCAATTCTCCTGCTCCTGCCTGCCCTGTGGTACTTTTCCAGCACCACACTCTTGAGTAATGGACACAATGTTGGATTCACAGAGTGCTGAGTCAAAGACACAACCAAGACTCTCTTAAGCTGGTTCAGACTGGCTGCATGCCACATCCTTGTTATCTGTGAAGATAGGAGCCATGGGCCTTCTGCAAATAACAACAAAAACACAGACGGCACTACAAAAGCAACCCCTTGGAGATCAGTTATCTCAGTTGGCTGGACAGCTGATTTTACAATGCAGTATAAAAACAACAATGCAAGCTCCTTTCCTGTACTGATGGAGGTCACCAATGTTTGCCTTCTTAACCTCACCTGAGGTATGGTGACTCTGAGGTTAAACTCTCCAACAGGTTGTCTCTGTCTAATCAGAGAATGGGACTATGGTAACTTTACCTTTTTAGAAATCCTGAATCTACCATGAAGGAGCGTGCAATTGGTTAGGGCTTGTCAATTAGGGGAAAATAAATGAGGTCTGGAATCAACCTCACAAGAACAGGGATCCCACAGGCTTGTAGCACAATGGTAGTGTCACTACTCAGGTTCAAATCCCACCCGCACCAGAGATGTGTAAGAACATGTCTGAACAGGTGGATTAGACTATATATAAAATCCTAAATTATCATATTGTAGCTCTCACCTCACATGGAGTTTATATTTTATACATTCCTGACATGACAGTCACCAATGAAAATGCATCAGAAATCAAACTTGACTTCAGAGCCCACGATGTCAGCTGTTGGTCCACTATATAAACTATTGTGTCACTGTTGCACTTTCAAACTCCTGGATCACCTTACCTACAGCACTGCAGTAATATTGAAGCACATGGCTACAAGCAGGTGATACCGTATGACTGTTAGGAGTAATAAATATTGTCCTTTCCAACAATACACAAATCCTGAGAGTGCAGTTAAAACTAGGACTTTGGAGATTAGAATGAAGGACTGAGAATGGGGCAATGGAAAAGGTAGAGAATGGGGGGAAGGCAGAGTTAAATAATAGACCAAAGGAGGAGAAGTGCATGGGCAAATGTTTTAACCACATGTGTTGGTATTAAATTAATTCTTGTAGGATAGGAACTTATCAGCATATTGCTTTCATTCACCAAATTAGCTTGAAAAGTTAAACTGTTTTTGCAGAATTAAGAATAAGAGTGACACACTTGGTCAATTAAAATTATCAGTTTAATGCAATAAGTTTCAAAATTTTCAGGTTTGAGATTTCCATGATGGATGCAGCCCCAGTATGTACCTGTTTTCCTCATGAGGCAGAGAAATTGGAGATGGAGGTTAACCTGGATCAATGTGAGGTGTTGCATCTTAGAAAGTCTAATGCTGAAGGAAGTATACAGTAAACATCAGGAAGTATACAGGAGGGGTCTGGGCGTACAGGCCCACATTTCTCTGAAAGTGGCAACACAAGGTGACCATGAAGGTATATGGCACGCTTACCTTCGTTGGTCAGACATTGAGTATAAAAATGGACAGGTCTTGTTGCAGCTGTATAGAACTTCAGGCAGGTCACATTCGGAATATTGTGTTCAGTTCTGGGTGCCACACCAGCAGAAGGATGTGGAGGCTTTGGAGGATACAGATGTGGTTAATAAGGATGTTTTTTTTTAATTACTTACAGTGTGGAAACAGGCCCTTCGGCCCAACAAGTCCACACCGACCGCTGAAGCGCAACCCACCCAGACCCATTCCCCTATATTTACCCAATCACCTAACACTACGGCAATTTACCCATGGCCAATTCACCAAACCTGCACATTTTTGGATTGTGGGAGGAAACCGGAGTACCCGGAGGAAACCCTCGCACGAGGAGAATGTGCAAACTCCACACAGTCAGTCGTCTGAGGCGGGAATTGAACCCGGGTCTCTGGCGCTGTGAGGCAGCAGTGCTAACCACTGTGCCACCGTTGCCTGGTCTGGAGGGTAATAGTTAGGAACAGAGATTTGTGTGGCGAAAAGCGTGGCACTGGAAAAACATAGCAGGTCAGGCAGCATCCAAGAAGCAGGAAAGTCGACATTTTGGGCATAAATCCTTCATTTAGGAATGAAGGGCTAATGAAGGGCTTATGCCTGAAACATCGATTCTCCTGCTCCTCAGATGCTGCCTGGCCTGCTGTGCTTTTCCAGCATCACACGTTTTGACTCTGTTCTCCTGCATCTGCAGTCCTCACTTTCTCCATATTTTGAAGCCAGGATAGTTTGTGACTTAGAAGGGAATGTGGACGTTGTGGTATTCCCAGACATTTCCATGTGCCTATTTACTCACAATGGCAGAAGTCACAGGTTTAGATGCCATTGGAGAAGTTGTGAGTCGATGCAGTGCAATTTTACTTGACATCCTAAGGCGATACATTAGGCAAATCTCTCCACATAGAAAACCAAGATGGAAATTCATTCTGTACTGCTCCATCTACCTGCCTCACCATTGCCACCTGCTGCTGGAGGTTCGGTTACACTCAGCAGTTCAGGCACTATTTGAGACTACTTTCTTCAGAACTAAATTTGTCCTTGGACTCACTCTGATCCTGCGACCCACCTTCCTGTTGGGACTGACCATTTCCAGCTTGTGTCCAGACCCTCAGGGTGTTAGGAAAAAGTGGCTGGAGAGCATGATTAGGGTGGGGAGGAGGAGAATGGAAGGGAATATTTGGGGAATCAATTCAGGGTGGGGTATGGTGGCTCAAGGTGGATGATTGAGTTGGGGAGCACAAAGAGGAGAGATTTAAGGAGGGGGGATAGAATTGTAGCAACAACCTTGTTATCTTTTTGGAGTCAGAAAGAACACAAAATTTTTAAGTGGCCTCCAGTTGTTCCTCTGAGGGACCCAGGAATTTAGACAGAAAAACAGACACCACCAATTAGCAGCAGCATGACATCCACCCTCCAGGACCTGGGTATGATAAACTGGTCAGTTGTGTTCGGGTCATATTACACTCTAAAATAGTCATGTTAAAATTAGATTATTTTATAGCCTTTTCATCTGATAATGGCATTGCTTTTCCTTAATTGTCCTTGAACTGAGTGGCATGCAAGGCCACTTTAGAGGACAGCTAAGAGTCAACTACATTGCTTGGAAGGATATTAGTGATTGAGAACTTTTTTAAGTAAAAACAATGATAGTTTCAAGGTTTCCATTACTGAGACTGCCTTTCAATTCATAGATTTTTATTCACTGAATGTAGTTTTCACCGACTGCTGTGGTGTGACTTGAAGCCAAGTCCACAGAGCATTGACGTCTATGACACTGTCTCTGCATCACTATCTCCTCTTCTAGATCCCTAGCTTCTCCTTGCTGCAGTGGTGTATCATGATGAGGCAATGATTGTATCACTTCTAACAACCAAAGACTTCCCCTGCAATAAGCAATCAGTGTTTATGAATACAAAAATAATTTATTACATTCATATTGGTTAAATGACCTGTCAGGTCCTTGAGAGATAGCCTGCTGTGAGAGAGCACTGTGAAAGTTCCCAGTGTGGAACTGAAATTGCACAGAATGCTCAGCAGCAGAATACAACATTTTCAATGACTTCATGCATTATGACGTTTGGCCATTAAATTTGCTATCTGAGCAGAAGGAAAACTGCAGCTGACAGCAGGGGGACAGTTCTTAGATTGTGTGCTCAGTGGCAAAGACAAAAAAACACCAGCGTGAGGAGGCTGAAGCTGCAGGCATCAGGTGGGCAGGAAAAGAAAAGTTGGACAGGAGGACACAGAGGCCACACCCTCAGCATAAGGGTGAAGACAAAGCCAACTTAGGATGACTGATAATCAATGCGCCAGGCACATGTTCACTGACTATTAGGAACATAGAAACATAGTTCTGGACCCTCTTTGAAATATAGGCTGCACACCCTACCAATAGCAGTCAAAGTCACGGTTGCCTTGGAAATTCTTCACTTCCAACTCTTTCCAAGAATCAACTGTGAACTTTTGTGGTAACTCAAAAATGTTAGCAGCATCCAGTCCCTTTCGATGTTACCAGATAGTTTCAGGCTGCTCTGAAATATTATGGCAACAAATGTTTCTTTGAACTTTTGATTCAACTTACAGTACTCGAATGACAGTCACAGTATTGGGACTGAGATAAATTGGGAGGGGGGGAAATGAGGAAGCTGGAGAAATCTGCATTCATCCCTTGTAGTTGGAGGGTTCCTAGGCGGAAGCTGAGGCGCTCTTCCTCCAGGGTTCGTGTTGCCATGGTCTGGCGATGGAGGAGGCCAAGGACCTGCATGTCCTTGGCGGAGTGGGAGAGGGAATTAAAGTGTTCAGCCACGGGGCGGTTGGGTTGGTTGGTCCGGGTGTCCCAGAGGTGTTCTCTGAAACGCTCCGCAAGTAGGCGGCCTGTCTCCCCAATATAGAGGAGGCCACATCATGTCATCGCGACAAGGGCAGAACCCCACTGGTCCTCACCTACCACCCCACCAACCTCCAGATACATCGTATCATCCTTCGTCATTTCCGCCACCTCCAAACGGACCCCATCACCAAGGATATATTTCCTTCCCCTCCCCTATCAGCAGTCCGTAAAGACCACTCCCTCCGTGACTCCCTCGTCAGATCCACACCCCCCACCAACCCAACCTCCACTCCCCGCACCTTCCCCTGCAACCGCAGGAGGTGCAAGACTGGCGCCCACACCTGCCCCTCACCTCCCTCCAAGGCCCCAAAGCACACTTCCATATCCGCCACAGATTCACCTGCACCTCCACACACAGGCATCTTCCCCTGCAACCGCAAGAAATGCAAAACTTGCGCCCACACCTCCCCCCTCACCTCCCTCCAAGGCCCCAAGGGGTCCTTCCACATCCGTCACAAATTCACCTGCACCTCCACACACATCATCTACTGCATCCCCTGCACCCTGTAAAAACATTGCCCTCCATGTCTTTCTGAAATCTTTCTCCTCTCACCTTAAAAATATGTCCCCTTGTCTTGAAAACCCCACCCGAGGGAAAAGAAACCTTCCGTTCACCTTATGTATACCTGTCATGAATTTGTAAACCTCTATAAAGTCACCTCTCAACCTCCTATGCTCCAGTTAAAAAGTCCCAGCCTATCCAGCCTCTCGTTATAACTCAACCCTCCACACCCGGTAACATCCCAGTAAACCTCTTTTAAATTCTCTCCAACTTGACAATATACTTCTTTTATTGGGGAGACTAGAGGAGAGGACCCTGTGACAGTGTCACTGAGGGGAGGGGGTGGGGAGAGGACCCTGTGACAGTGTCACTGAGGGGAGGGGGTGGGGAGAGGACCCTGTGAGCTCTATGTATTATTTTGTCCAGTTATTGCAGGTTTATGTTTTAGCTCAACATGAATATGCTTGTTATTGAATCAAATGACCACATGAAATATCAACAACTGATTTAATTTCGAGTCAATTTCTCCTCAAATACCGCAATCTACTGTGATGCCTGAGTTGAGGGTTTGAGTGAGAAAAATCTCTGCTAGTAAGTTTTATTTAAGGCAAAGTTGCATTATTATTTAAAGGATTTACATTGTAAACAAAGTATAACAGTGATGTATGTAGACATTGCATTACATTTCTATTACTTCGTATGTTCTTACATTAATTCCGTGAACCTCTTGATTACCGTGAATACTTGATCAGCCAGCATACTCTTGGTCCTATATGGACTGGTTCATAAGAGGTTTGCTGTACTACCATAAAGTCAAAGAGTGGGACAAGACTGGAAGACCTCGAATGTCAAGGGACATAGAGGTTAGGATTAAGAATAAAAATGAACTTATGGCAGATATCAAGGGCCCAACTCTGTGAAAGCTCCAAGTTAAAACCTTCCTGTTGTATGTGACTCTCTCTTCCTTTAATCTAACTGCAACATAACATTTGTCGTGTTCTCAAATATTTCAGAACAGCTCCATCATTTGTGCTTCCAAATGTTTTCTAAAACTTTATTGGTTTTCAATATTGTTAAGTGTTTATATTAATGGTTTTGTTGTGATTTATTCAGGTTTCCAGGTTCTAAGGATCGTTCTGTGTAATGTGAATGTAACAGCGAAGTTGAAGGTATAGAAAACCATCGGTGAAGATCATGGACTTTGTTATGAAACAAGCTCTGGGAGGTAAGGCTGTCCACTGAGGAGTAATAGGGATCAGCTTGGGAACCGGCTGTTACCTATGCCTTTGCTAGAAATCCATGTAGAGCGGGGAAAGAAGGAGACCAACAGTAATGGAACTGGTCATGTGATTAGTCATTAACTGAGAAAGTGTCAATGAATGCAAGAGACTAAAAATGAAAGAAAAAGAACAAATTTGTTAAATAAAAGAGAAAAGATTTAATAAATTAGATTTAACAAAACATTAGCTTTATTAGCAATTTTATGACAAAGCAGTTGACATAAAAGTACTGTACAAAATTATTAAGAATAATTTTAAATATGAATAAATGAATAAAAAATTACAGGAATCAAGAGGGATTAAAAAAAGCACCAGAGTTGATTCCTTTCAAGTTTATTTGTTTGAGTTAGGCAATGCAAATCCATGAAGCCAAGTGACAGCCTGCTATTTTAATGAGTCGAAGGTGTGTAATGACTGAGAAGGGGGAATGCACTGTCTTCCTTTAGTCCCACTGCTCTAATGGACACAACATCAATTTTAAAAATATTTTACTGAACCCCCAATTTGGCCAATCATATGCTATCTCTTTGTTATGCTTAGAATGAACGGATATCAACCAGCTTTCTCCAATAAATGCAACATTATCAATTTATTATAAAATAAAACCCAGCTAACGATAATGTTGAAGATATGCAATTTGTAAAATGAAAATACAAATGTTTACCCAAACATGCACATGCAAATACGTACACTCATACTTGAGGTGAAGAGGAAGAAACATACTTCCCTTTTTAAAAAGAAAACAAAATGCTTTCAGGCCAAGGATAAGTGCACTTGAAGACAAAAAAGATAAGGCATTGTATTTTATGAAGTGTGTCAATCTCGCCGTTTTGTACATGGAATCAAGTCACTAATCATGCACTGCTGTTGATGGAGTCTTGGCAGACACACCTTGCTCAGGAAATACAAATTGAGAAGATATTTAAGTTGCTCTCTTTGAGAAGAACAATCAGATTTCAAGCTGAATTTACCACTAAGGTGCTTCAGAAACAGTTGATATTACTTGGGCAATTTGTCCTTAACACGCTTTCCTCCCCAACTAATTCCAAAACAAGCAATCAACCGTTGTTTAAACAGAACAATATAAAACCCAGTTGTAAAAGAGTCAGGTGTTTTTCCTGAAGTAAATTCAAGCAACCAAGATCAGTAATTATACTAGGTCACATGTAGACAGTACACACTGCTGCTACTGAGCTCCTTGGTGGAGTGACTGATCAAGCAGATTTCTTTATCCTGAATGGTATCAAACTTCTTGAGTGCTGTTGGAGCTGCATTCGTCTAGGCAAATGGGGAGTATTCCATCACATCCCTTTTGCCTTCTAGATGGTGAACAGGCTTTGGGAAGTTAAGAGGTGAGCTACTCAGTGCAGTATCCTAGCCTTTGACCTGCTGTTTTAATCATTGCCCTTATATGGTGAGTCCAGATCAATTTCTAGTCAATGGTATTCCCCATGATGTTGAAATTAGGAGATTAGTGATAGTAACACAATAGAATTTCAAGGAGCAATGGTCAGGTTGCAGATTTTATTGTAGATGATCATTGCCTGACATTTGAGTGGTATAATAATTACTTGCAACTTTTCAACCCAAGCCAGAATATTGTCGACTCCTTGTTGACATAGAGTCAAAGAGTCATACAGCACAGAAACAGAACCCTCACTCCAACTTGTCTTCATTGACCAGACATTCCAATCAGACCTAATCCCATTTGCCAGCATTTGGCTCATATTCCTCTACACTTTTTCTATTCCATATATGCCTTTTAAATATTATAACTGTGCTCACCTCCACCACTTCCTCTGTTAGCTCGTTCCATGCATGCACCATCCTCTCTATGAAAAGTTACCCCTCGAGTCCTTTGTAATTTTTCCCCTCTCACCTTAAATCTATGCCCTCTAGTTTTGGACTCCCCAACCGTGGGAAATAAATCTTGGCTATTTATCCTATCCATTCCCTTCAGGATTTTATAAACCTCTATAAGGTCATCCCTCAGCCTCTGATGCTCCAGGGAAAAAAGGCCACAGCCTGTTCAACCTCTCCCTATAATTCAAACTTTACAATCCCGGCAACATTCTTGTAAATCGTTTCTGCAAGCTCTAGATTTAACAATATCCTTCCTATATCAAGGAGACCAGAACTGAATGCAGTATTCTAAAAGTGGCCTCTCCAATATCCTGTATAGCTACAACATGACCTCCCAACTCCAATGCTCAATGCACTGACCCAATGAAGGCAAACGCGCCAAATGCCTTTTTCACTACTCTGTCTACCTGCGACCCCACTTTCAAGGAACTGTGCAGCTGCACCCCTAGGTCTTTTTGTTTGGTAACACTCCCCAGGACCCTACCATTAACTATATAAGACCTGCCTGATTTGTCTTTCCAAAATGCAGCACCTCAGATTTATCTAAATTAAACTCCATCTGCCATTTCTCAGCCATTGGCCCGTCTGATCAAGGTTCCATTGTACCCTGAGATCACCCTCTTCGCTGTCCACAGCACCACCGATTTTTGTGTCATTTGCAAACTTACTAACCATATTCCCCTATATTCACACTCAAATCATTTGATATTAATGAAAAACATGCATTGTAATTGTAGTAAATGGGATAGTGAGAGTGATATGAATATGTGAGTATTAAGCCATATAACATCAGTGTTTTTATTCATTCGCAGGATGTGGGTATTTATTGTAAGTTTAGGGTCAACCACCTTGCTGCGGATCTGGAGTCACATGTCGGCAGTTTCCCTCCCTAAAGGACATTAGTGAACCAGATGACAATTGACAATGGTTCTTATTAGACTCTTAATTCCAAATTTTTATTGAATTCAAATTCCAACATCTGCTGTGGGAGGATTCAAACCCAGGTCCCCAGAACCATTAACTGGATCTCTGGATTAACAGTCCAGCAATAATACCACTAGGTCATCGCCTTCCCATTTTTTGTAACAAATGTTGTATTGTGAGTAATACGGTGTGCGTGTATTGAGGGGGTGTGATAAGAGCAGTGAGGAATGTTCTATGTATGATACTCTGATTTGAGTAACAAGGGGTTAATTGTACCAAAGCATTGCTAGTTCTGCTCCCAATTGAAATCATAGTCTTTATCACTATGAGTATGGTCTACAAATCACAGAGAGAGCTGCCCCCTCTAGTGCAGTGTTAAAGGCAGTTTATTCCCTTTTCTCTGAGTCTTTTGAAGTATTTTTCTGATAGTAGAAAATTGAAGGAAATCCTATGAATTTACAGAACTTATTTGTCTGTGTTTACAAAGATTTTGATGATTCATCCCCATCCCATTCTCAGTAAAAATCTCAGCATAAACCCATTTACTGTTTCCAAACTGCAGCGAGCTGTGTTCTAACTGTCTGATAAATTCCCCTGCAGTCATTAAACTATCATCAACAGTCAAGGTCATTCAGCTTTGTCTCTTATGCTTCCAGTTCATTCTAAACTGCATCTGCAGCATCAGCCAATCTATATCCAAAGATCTAGCAAGCTGGTGATTGATGCTTTATTTTCAAGAGACAAAAATCTTGGTGCAATCCTTATGGGATAACCTTCCACACTGCATGTCTTCTGCTCTCTTGTTGATGACTATCTTTCTGTAACTCTGCCATATAGGTTTCAATTCTTCCTGCTGCAGCACTAATCCCTGACCCCGAATGGACTGCATAGCCTTCTCCAGTCCTAACCCTTGACCCTAAGCAGGCTCCTGGACCTCCGATTATACTCTGGCTCTGACCATTGATCCTGATTGACAAGTCACACATGAGAATATAATCAGTGCGATGGTGTTTTTTGTGTATCTTTCGTGCCTGAGCAGACTGTGAAGACAAGGGACAATTTGGGATTTTGAGAAATTTGTTTTTTCCGGATCCATCAAACCAAATTTATCTGGAATATATTGGGGGAAACAGTATAAATGCAACTTTGCTCGTAAATTGTGATGAAATAGTTAAATGGTGCAGCAGGGAGTGATAAATCTGTTAATAAATAAAACTTATTTTATGTTTCTCAGCTCCCCCTTCAGTAGAGTCATAGAGAGTCATAGAGATGTACAGCAGGGAAACAGACCCTTTGGTCCAACTTGTCCATGCTTACCAGATATCCTAAATTAATCTAGTCCCATTTGCCAGCATTTGGCCCATATCCCTCTAAACCTTTCCTATTCATTTACCTATCTAGATGCCTGTTAAGTGTTGTAATTGTACCAGCCTCCACCACTTCCTGTGGCAGCTTATTCCATACACACACCACCCTCTGCATGAAAAAGTTGCCCCTTAGGTCTCTTTTATCTCTTTCCCCTCTCATCTTAAACCTATGTCCTCTTGTTTTGGACTCCTCCACCCTAGGGAAAAGACCTTGTCTGTTTATATGATTTGGAGATGCTGGTGTTGGACTGGGGTGTACAAAGTTAAAAATCACACAACACCGGGTTATAGTCCAACAGGTTTAATTGGAAGTACACTAGCTTTCGGAGCGTCGCTCCTTCATCAGGTGATAGTGGAGGGCTCAATCCTAACACAGAATTTATAGCTATAACCTGGTGTTGTGTGATTTTTAACTTTGAGGAGAAAGTGAGGTCTGCAGATGCTGGAGATCAGAGATGGAAATGTGTTGCTGGAAAAGCACAGCAGGTCAGGCAGCATCTAGGGAACAGGAGAATCGACGTTTCGGGCATTAGCCCTTCTTCCTGAAGAAGGGCTAATGCCCGAAACGTCGATTCTCCTGTTCCCTAGATGCTGCCTGATTTTTAACTTTGTCTGTTTACTCTATCCATGCCCCTTATGATTTTATAAACCTCTATAAGGTCACCCCTAATTCTGAAATGCTCCAGGGAAAACAGCCCTAGTCTAGTCAGCCTCTCCCTATAGCTCAAACCTTTCAACCCTGGCAACATCCTGGTAAATCTTTTCTAAACCAGTAATTTAGTACTTGCATATAATAAGAAAGAGAAGAGCGTGATGGACTGAACTGTAAACAAATCATTTCCTTCTTAAGAAATCTTCAGCATAACTTTGATAATAGCTTTCTTGAAATCTAAATTGCTACTCAAAACACTATTTTTTTCAATTTAAGATATACAGATGGACAATGCAGAGCATTATTAGATGAAAACTCAATTGGGCCTAAATTCAATTTCACCAAAAGCAGACATGTGTATTGTGATGCATGATTACCCAACACCATTCAGTGTGTTGTAAGCAATGTATCAACTTCTTGCAGGAGAAAGTGAGGACTGCAGATGCTGGAGATCAGAGCTGAAAATGTGTTGCTGGAAAAGCACAGCAGGTCAGGCAGCATCCAAGGAACAGGGGAATCGACGTTTCGGGCATAAGCCCGAAGAAGGGGCTTCCTGAAGAAGGGCTTATGCCCGAAACGTCGATTCTCCTGTTCCTTGGATGCTGCCTGACCTGCTGTGCTTTTCCAGCAACACATTTTCAGCTATCAACTTCTTACAGCCAATGCTAACCAGGTTGGTAAATGGCTGGATATCTCAGCTAGGGGTCCAGAATCATGAGCAATTAACAGGAGTTAAAACTAATTTGCACTGAAATAGAAAGTGTGTGACATCTGGAAGAGCTGCTGGAAGATGTTCTGCCATTGTTTCTGACTTATGTTGTAGTGAGTATTAGGGGGCTCCTCCAGAGCAGAGGCATTGTTTCAGTAAGCCAGTGGTCTCTTCTGGCTTTTGTGGTCTCTATGCTGGGAATGTGCAACACAGAAAGTGAATGGGTCTGGAGACTAATAAAGATAAATAAGGAAATTCTGGATTCATTGAACAGATATTCTGCATCTGTCTTCATAATAGAGGAGATAAATTATGTGCCAGAAATAAATATGATTCAGCAGATGGAAGAGAAGGATGAACTAAACACAATTGTAATCACCAGGGAAAGGATATGGAGAAAATGATTAGAACTGAAAGATGATAAGTACCAAAGTCCTGTTGGAATTCATCCTAAGGCCTTAAAATAAGTGGCTACTGAGATAGTAGATATGTTGGCTTTCCCTAGAATGTGGAAATGGTCCTATCAGATTGGGAAATAGTGAATGTGACTTCTCTGTTCAAGAAAGGAGAGGGATTGAAAGCAGCAATCCAAGATCGGATCGCTTAAAACCTGTCGTAGGGAAAACGCTGGGACCTATCATTTAGGAGGTTCGAGTGAAAATCTCAACAGGCAAATTCAACATGGTTTTGTAAAAGGAGAATCATGTCTGACAAATTGATTGGAGTTATTTGAGAAAGTAACAAACAACGTGGATAAAGGACCACTTGTTGATGTGGTGTATTTAGATTTTCAGAAGGTAGTCGACAATGTGCCACATCAAAGATTGCTTTGCAGAAAAAAAAGAACTCATGGTTTAAGGGATAACATATTAACATGGGTAAAAGCTTTGTTAATTAACATGAAACAAAGTGGAAACATTGATGGATCTTTTTTTGATTACCAAGATGTGACAAGTGGAGTGTGACAGGGATCTGTGCCAGGGTCACAATTATTTATATCTCTCTTAATGGCTTGGCTGAAGGGAGCGAATGTATGGCATTTAAAATTGCTGATGACACAAAGATGGATAGGAAGGTACGTTGGGAAAAGGAATGATGAGTTTGTAAATATAAAATTATGATCAGTGAATGAGCAAAAAAGTGGAAAATGGAATATTATATGGGTAAACACGAACTTGGCAGGAAAAATGAAAAAGTAGCATATTATTTGAATAGAGAGAGTTTGCAAAATTCTGAGCTGCAAGTGATTTGGGTGTTGTGGTACATAAGTCATATAGCATGGAAACAGACCTTTTCATCCAACCAGTCCATGCCGAACATAATCCCAAACTATACTCGTCCCAGCTGGCTGTGCTTGGCCCATACCCCTCCAAACATTTCCTAATCATATACTAATCTAAGGGCCTTTAAACATTCCAACCATACTTGCATCCAAAATCACAAAACGTTAGTATAGGTAGAACATAAAGAAATGGAATGTAGCATTGTCATATATTGCAAGGGAAAGGGATTACAAATAAAATGATGTTTTGCTGCAGTTGTACAGGATCTTAGTGACATCATAGTGAAATGTTTTTGTTTTGTTTTTGTCTCCTTATTTAAGAAAGGACACAAATGGATTAGAAAATATTCAGAGAAGTTTCACTCAACCGGTTCCTGAGATGGAGCAATTTTCTTATGAAATGAATGTTTATTGTCACTTGATATTTAACAAATAAATACAGTGAGAAGTGTAACATATTGCCATGCTCTGGTGACATTTTGTGTTACAGGAAATATTATGGTGTAATGAGAATATAACTAAAAACAAGAATACTTCCACCCTTGGTGTACTCTGCTCAACATTGGGGGAGTGGGGGTGGTCTCCACAAGGGGCTCCAGTCCCACCAACACTCCCGCATCTTGGTCCATTCCAGAAGTCCCACACCATGCCCACCAATGCCCCCACATCACAGTCCATTCCAGGAGTCCTGCTCCAGGCTCACCACTCCACTGCCAGCTGCACCACACTCCCGCCAATGCAACTGCTGCTCCCTTCGATCCACCAGGAGTACTGCATTGCTGCAGCTGAAGCCCAACATCCTGATTCTGACGCTAACCACAGAGGCTGCCCTACTGCCACCATCACCTCGAGGCCCACCAATGTCGGAGTTGCCAAGCTCTGACAGCATTTCTTGTCTATGGGTTCACACTTGCCACGTCAGGAGTTCTCTAAGGGCTCACTCTCTTCTGTGCTGAGCTCGCTCTCCCTGAAAGAAAAGAAATAAAGGAAGAAAGCAAACAGAAGTGTTCAGGCCTGTGGCCAGAATCTCAGATGCAGTGCTGTTACGCTATTACCCTGTCACCATGAAGAGGTGGATATGCCTGGCCTTCAGCCATTGGAGTTTAAAAAAGTAAACGGCCAGCTGAAAAGATGTTTTCTCCTTATAGGAGAGAGTTGAACTTGGGAACTCAGTTTGAAAATAGCAGATTTAAGATAGAAATAAAAATATTTTTTTTGTCTCAGATGGTCATGAGTCTGAAATTCGAGAGTAATGATTTGGAGGTGCTGATGTTAGGCTAGAGTGGACAAAGTTTAAAATCACACAACACCAGGTTATAGTCCAGCAGGTTTATTTGGAAGCTAAACCTCTTGGGACTATAACCTGGTGTATGATTTTTAATTTAGAGCAATGAAGGCAGGGTTATTGAGTATTTTTAAGGCAGAGTAGATAGATTCTTGACTAATAAGGGAGTTAAATGGGATGGATCAGAATGTGGAGTTGAGGCTATAATCAGATCGTAATCATCCTTTGGTTAGTTATAATAGTTCAAATGTAATTGATGCAGAGGAGTGGTGCAGAATGCAAGTATCATGATTACTGTCAGGATAAGCAGGCATGGACCTGTATGACTCTCAAAAGTTGGATGTGGGAAGAATAGATTCATTTTCGGTTCTGATGTAGAGCTCAGTTGTAGCACCCACAAAGACAGTTCACAGCACACAGTGGTACCATGCACTCTGGGTGACTGCAATTGTAATTAAACTGCAGACTTACAACATCTCTGTCTCCTGGCATGAGTAGAAAATGTCAATAACTTTCTTTATACAACAGTGAACAAAATCACTGTGAGATGCTTTACATATCTACAGCACCAACCTGGAAGGAGCTAAGCATACAATCATTTATCACAACAGTGATCTTGACAGCCACTGGCAATGTGATCCTGGCCCTGTGCTGAGATTGTACTTGTGTTTGCAGGAGGTGGCAGGACGCATCCTGATTTCAGACTCCTCACACATTGGCAACATTTAATGGAGCTGATGGCGGTCTTGCCTGTCAGTTGGAAAGGCCATGTTGCTTCTTTTTGGGAAGGTCTATCAAATTAAGGTGTCTATGAAATCAACAGTGGCAGGCCTTTCTCAAGATCAAGGACCCTGGGGTTAAAATCCCCACCTCCTGGGAAGTGAGGGCAACTCTCAGTCGGATTCCTCAATCACTGAATACCTTTGAATATGGGAGCCTCCCCTCCAACACCCCAGGAACCTACAGGCAATACTTACTTTTCTAGGTGTCCACATGGCCCCTCTGTACTGGCTTTATACCTTCAGCAGATGGTATAAGGCCCTTAAACAGGTATCATTTGCATACTTAATGAACTCAATTGCTGGTGGGGTAGAAAGACTGTCCACAAACCTGGTCACCATCGATTTATCCAGCAATCGAGGAAGGCAGTGGACACTTCACACAACACCCACTCCCCTGATTAAAGAGCCCTCTAGTCACCATGAGAGAGGGTACTAAATTCCAACCTGTGTCCCTCTCTGAGGTTCACGTGGATACAACCTCCAATTGGCTCATCTGCTCCTCCTCTGCTCCCTTTCAGTATTTGACCCTGTTCTATATGATCTTTCATTTTCCCCGAGTCAGTCATGGAGTCATAGAGGCATACATCATGGAAACAGTCCATGCCGACCATGTTCCCAAACTAAACTAGTCCCACTTTCCTGCACTTGGCACATATCCCTCCAAACCCTTCCTTCTCATGTACCAAATGTCTACTAAACTTTGTAACTGTACCCGCATCACCACTTCCTCTGGAAGTTAATTCCACACACAAACCACTCTCTGTGTAAAGAAAGTTGCCTCTCATATCCTTTTTAAATCTTTCTCCTCTCATCTTAAAAATATGCTCCTCTAGTTTTGAACTTCCTCACCCTAGGGAAAAAAACCCTTGCCATTCACCTTATCTATGCCACTCATTATTTTATAAATCTCTATAAGGTCACCCCGGAACCTCCTATGATCCACTGTAAAAAGTCCCAGCCTTTTACAGTCTTTTTTTTCAATCTCAAATCTTCCATTCCTGGTAACATTCTGATAAATCTTTTTTGAAATATCTCCAGTTTAATAATATCCTTCCTATAACAGGACAACCAAAACTGCACTCGAGAAGAGGCCACCCCAAAGTATTCCTGGAAGACTATCTGTAAATGCTAACATGCATTGGAGTGACTGATATATGAAGTTCTGTAGTCTGAGAAAAATCTTTCAACACCTGCCACACCATTTATTTTGAACTTTGCAACTTGACACAGCTATTGAAAGGATTTGTGGAATTGGAGCAACTGCCAGAAGAAAAATCAAATGACAATTAACCGATAATTTTTTTTCTTATTCATGGAAGGATGAAAGTGTTGCTGGGCTGGACTAACACTTATTGTCCATATTTTGTTGTCCTTGAGAAGGTGGTGGTGAGCTGCCTTCTTGAACCATTGCAGTCCATTTGATGTAGGCTGATCTCGAATGTTGTTAGGGAAGGAATTCCAGGATTAATTGAACTATAGAGGATACAAAAAATCCCAGGAAGAATTGTAAATGAGAAAATGGGAGATGGGGGGAACTCAAGAAAATTGCAATCACCAGTAAAGTGGTACTGAACAAATTGTTGGAACTGCAAGCTGAGAAGACCCCAGGTTCTGATAGATGTCATCTTAAAAGAGAGTGGCTAGGAAGATAGTTAATGCTTCAAAGAAGAGTCATTCTGAACTCGAAATTTAACTCTGTTTATTGTTCAACAAACGCTGTTGGACCTGCTGTATTTCTTCAGCCCTTTCTGTTTACTTCAGATTTTGCTTTTAATTAAGATAGTTACTGTGTTGGTTTTAATTTTCCAAAATTCCCCAGATTCAGTGAAGATTCCATTTGATTGAAAAATCACAGTTTTAATTCCTTTGTTTGAAAGGGAGGAATACAGAAGAAGGAACCTACAGGCTAGTTAACATCTATCATTGGAAAAATGTTAGAAGCCATTATTAAAGACATTATAACAGGGGATTTGGAAAAATTCAAGGTAATTAGGAAAATTTAATATGGTTTTGTGAAAGGAAAATCATGTTTAATCAGCTGTTCTGTGTATTTCAACAACGTAACCTGCTGTGGATAAAGGAGAACCAATGGATGTAAAATAATTAGATTTCAAGAAGGCATTTAATAAGATGCTACATCAAAGATGATTGCAGAAAATAAAATCTCGTGATGTAGCAAGTAACATCTTGCCATGGATAGAAAATTGGCGAATTAACAGGACCACAGTGAGTAGCCATAAATGGATCATTTTCAGATTGGTAAGTTTACTGTGTGGTTTGCCTCAAAGATCAGTGTTGGGGTTCAACTGTTTACAATTTATATAAATGACTTGGATGAAATGATAGAAGTTGTGGTTGCTAATTTTGTCGATGGCAAAGATGGATCAGAAAGCAGGTTGTGAAGAAGGCCAAGAAAGGCAGCAAAAGAATACAGATAGATTCAGTGAGTGGGCAAAGATGTGACAAAAAGAGTGTAATGTGGGAAAATAGGAAATTGTCCATTTTAGCATGAAGAATAAAAAAGAAGTATAAGAGCTAATTGGTGAGAGATCGTGGGGCTGTAAGATACAAATGGATTTGAATTATGAATTGAATGATTTATTGTCCCTTGGTATTTAATAAATAATTACAGTGAAAAGTGCACTATGTCCTAGTGTATGAATTGTGAAAGATTACTATGCAGTTTGTTATGATCCCAGCTGATGTTAATACTGGATAAGTTGTATCCTAGAATGTTAGATCTTAACTTTGTTTTTGTTTATGGTAGGGATGAGGCACTGAATACATTTACAAGAGACTATACTTTTAACACAAGAAATGTTTATTAAACAAAAAAGTCTACATTATATTAAACTAGACAAAATAAACACCGGAAAGATATAATTACAAACATCAGAACCAGATTCAAATATAAACTATATTCCTTCTATCCCAGCAATATCCTCAGAGACATCCAAACCTTAATGAAGAATTATTATTCCCCACGGCTCATTATTCAGACTCAGGCTGGTACAGCTGCAACCCGTTTTCTTTCAGCAAATTTCTGTGCAGTCACTTTTTCCCCTCATCTTTCCTTGAGACATCTAAAGCAAATTACAAACTAAACTCACTTTAATTTGAGAGAAATGCCATGCATTCCCTAAACCCAGAGTGCAACAGTCCTTCACTGTCTGACATAGTGCACACACACAAGATGACTGACTTCGCAATTGTCTGTTTCTTTCTATGTCTGGTGTCCTGCTTCAAGGCAACAGTATGGATTTTGAATGCACTGAATTTCAACCTCCAAACTCTTCAAGTCAAACCTCATTTAAATCCATTTAAACAGAGCAATTCTTCAGAGTCCTGGGCACTACCTCCCCAAACACACAAACGGAACTCTAAAAATGACTATTTCTTCCCCCTCTTAACACAAAATATAATCTAAACTTACAGTTATGCATTGTTTTTTACAAGGTCTGCAAATAATTAGAAAATGTAATTGAATGTTATTGTTTATTGAAAGGGGATTTGAATACAAAAGCAGGGAGATTATACTTCAGTTGTACAGGACACTGGTGAGTCCACACTTGGAGTGCTATGCACAGTACAGGCCTCTTTATTTAGGGAAGGATGGAAGTGCCTTGGAGATAGTTCAGAGAAAGTGTACCAGACTAATACTTGGAATAGCTGGGTTGTCATATGAGGAAAGATTGGACAGGCTTAGCTTGTATCTGCTGGAGTTTTGAAGACTGTTCCTCATGATAGGCTGGTTTGCAAGATTAGATCACATGGGATTCTGGGAGCTAGCCAAATGGATTAAAAAAAATTGGCTTGAAAATAGAAGACAGAGGGTGGTGGTGGAGGGTTGCTTTTCAGCCTACAGGCCAATGACCAGTGCTGTGCCACAAGGATCAGTGCTGGGTCCACTGCTTTCCATCATTTATATAAATTATTTGGCTGTGAATATAGGAGACATGGTTAGTAAGTTTGCAGATGTCACCAAAATAGGTGGCGTAGTGCACAGTGACGAAGATTATCTTAGAGTACAATGGGACCTTGATCAGATGGGGGCCTTTGGACCAAGGAGTTGCAGATGGAGTTTAATTTAGATAAATGTGAGGTGTTGCATTTTGGTGAGGCAAACCAGGGCAAGGCATATTCAGTTAATGGTAGGGCCCTGGGGAGTGTTGCCAAACAAAGCCTCCTACAGAGGCTAGTGCATAGTTCCTTGAAAATGGAGTCACAAGTGGACAGGGTAATGAAGGAGGCATTTGACAAGCTTGTCTTCATTGCTCAGAACATTGAATATAAGAGTTGGGATATCATGTTGTGGTTATACAGGATATTGGTGAGGTCACTTTTAGAACACTGCATTCAATTCTGGTCACCTTTCTGTAGGAAAGATGCTGCTAAACTTTAGAGGGTGCAGAAAAGATTTACAAGGATGTTGCCAGGTTGAAGGATTTGAGTTATGGGAAGAGGCTGAACAGGTTGGGGCGTTTTCCCTTGGAGTGTCAGAGGCTGAGGGATGACCTTATAGAGGTTTATAAAATCATGAATGACATGGATATGGTGAATAGTCAAGGTCTTTTTCCCAGTATAGGGAAAAAGTAAAGGGCATAAGTTTGAAGTAAGAAGGGAAAGTTATACAAAGGACCCGAGGGGTAGCTTTTTTGCACAGAGGGTGGTGCGTGTATGGAATGAGCTGCCAGGGGAAGTGGTGGAGGCTGGAACAATTACATAATTCAAAAGGTACCTGGATGGGTACATGATTAGGAAGGGTTTAGAGGGATATGGATCAAATGCTGGCAAATGGAACGGGGTCAGACTAGAATTTTTGGTTGGCACGGTCAAGTTGAACCCAAGGATCTGTTTCCATACTGCATGACCCCATCATTCTATTAAGTGAAGACTTGCTTGAAAGATACAAGATACTGAGGTAGGGTGATAGGATGGATGTGGAGAGGTGTCAGCTTGTTGGGAGAATCCAGAACAAGGGGTCACCATTTCAAAATAAGGGATCACCTATTTAGGGCATAGATGAAGAGAAATATTTTTCTAAATTTTGTTTATGAATCTTGAGAACTCGCTTCCTCACAAGGTGTTGGAGAGTCCTCGAACATATTTATACACAGGTAAAGATACACAGGATCTTAACGAGCAAGAGGGTGAAAGGTTATCTGAGGCAGTTGGGAATGTGGAGGAAGCAGATCAGATATCAACTTATTGAATACTGAACCAGGCTCAAAAGGCGGAGTGGCCTATTCCTGCTCCGAATCTCCATGTACCTATGGAAGTGATAACCTGAATTATTCATCTTCTACTCCAGGGGAGCATGTGATCAAACCTACTGAAGTGCTGTCATTGTGACAAGTTAATCCCACTGTTGACTGCATGCTGCAGTTTTGTGGATTTTTGATTAGTTATCTGAACTGTACTTAGGCTTTGATTTGATAGATTTAGTAATCGGAATCTGCTGACTGCAGGAAAATGCTGGAAGATGCTGCAGCAAGTTTCATTTCATTAAACAGTCTCTGGATCAGGCCATTCATCAGGACCCAAGCACAAATGCTGCATTGATTTTAAAAAAATGATTAAAATCCATTGAACAGAGTACAGGGTGAATTTGCTTTTGGGAAGATTGAAATATATCAGATGTATAACAGAAGCTATTGATTTGATAAGCAATGGAAAATGGAATTTGTTGAATGTAATTATAAAGATTTAATTGTGGATGATTACAGAACTAATAATTAAGACAGTTGTATCTGACAAGTGCAAATTACATATAATGAGCTAAAGTTGGGTAGGGAATATTTCCTGTTAAAATAAGCTGTTGGAATTTTGGATATTAAAAGCAAATTATTCAATTAGGTTATGGTGATTGCATCTCTTTGTGAGATTACAGCTGGTTTCACTAAGTCCATAACAATTAGACTATTTTGCACTAGTTTCATTCAACAGCTGCCTTGCATTGATTTATGTCATTATCTTCATGAAAATGTTTTATGATAATTTTGAATAATTATGATAATTATAATAAGATTGATTGTGAGTTTTCATTTTAGCTGCTCTGCTCAAGAAACCAAATCCTTTTTTGTAAAAATAAAAGCAGAAGCTGCTGCCAGCACTCAGCAACTTCGACAGTAGCTGTGGTCAGAGAAACAGAATTAATGCTTCTTCAGAATTCTGTCTTAAAAAGAGCATTTTAAGGTTTATTTGGTTTGTAAAGACCCAGAGAGGGCAGTGAGAATACAATAAAGTGTGATTGAAAGGAGTGAATGAGGCTGGGAGAAAATAAAGTGTATATTGACCTGTAAGATATATACAAAAATAAAACCGGAATTGGGCTAGTATTAATCCGAGAAAGATGCATATAAACAAAAAAAAAGAAAAGCAGAAAAAAACAACAGATCTGAGGATTGGGAGCAGTTCAGATTTCATCTAACCTGACTTTTATGTCCACTGCCCAGACACGCCTTGGCAGCTTCTTGTCACCAGGCAATGGACATGAGAGTCCTCACCTTTGCCCTTAGGGGGCTATGGTGGAGGGTGTTGCACACAGCAGTCCTGTACACCCGGAGATTGCAGGGTTCACTGACTCCCAGCCCAGCTGTTTATTTTGCAGTACTGTGAAGTCCATGGACCATGTATACATTAGTTGCGGGCAATTGTATGCACTTTTCATATTATTTGAAAAATTGTTTGTTGTGTTTTTGATTGCACTTCAGCCCAATGCTCCTGATCTATGGGTATCTGGTGCAGAGGTATGTCAGGATATCGGAGGGTGTCCTCGTGGGTGGGTCTGCTCTTGGGCCTGGCCAGGCTGGCTATAAACAGGTCCAGGCAATGGGCTGTGGAGGGGGTCATATCTGCCAACTGTCTGCACCTCTCCCCTGGCTATGTTCATGCCCTTATGTCATTGGAGAAGGGACACGTGGTGTACATCAATGCTATTGATGCCTTTAGAGATGTGTGTGCACTGCAAGGGATAAAGTGGTTTATTTCCCCATCAAACCCCAACACATTTTGAGTTGGTCCCTCCTCATTCTCCCTACACCCACCTCACTTTTGATGTTTGCACTGCACATAATGGGCTTTGTATGTCCAAAACTACAATAAAGCAGACCCAGGCAGTGGTTGATAGTTAAAAACAAAAAAAGACCATAGTAATTTGATTGTGGGAAAACCATTTGGTTCTATGTGATAATTCTGGACATACGGAAAAGAGCAGACCCAGTCCCGAGCTCAGGACCAGGAGAATCTGGATTCGGGTCCCACCTCGAGGTTGATTAGAAAAAATAAGAATTGGTGATTTTAAAAACAAGCAGATCCAGTTGTAAAAAGATGGACACCACAGAGATACCATGCTTTATTTTCCCCACCAATTCTATTTTGATTTAGCTCTCCCATGCCCTCCCCTCATTTTTGATGGTTTCCATTGCCTGTAGTGGGCTGTGTGTGTAAGTATGTAATTGGCTATATGGCTGATGTACTTGTGGTGGTCAATAGTTAAAGATAAAGTCACTGTGACTGGGTAGTGGGAAATCCATTTGGTTGTGTGTGATAATACATCCTGATATAAAGAAAACAAGTAAAGTAGACTCGGTACGAAAGAAAAGCCGACCCAAAGGGGCTTTTGTGGTGCAGTGTACCTACCTCTAAGCTAGGAGGTCCATGTTCAAACCCCACCTGCTCCAGAAGTATGTAATAACATCTCTGAACAGGTGGATTTAAAATAAAAGCAGACCTAGAAGAAAAGGACCATGTAACTCAGTGGTATTGTCTTTAGCTCTGGCTCTGAAGGCCTGAATTCATCTCCCACTGGCTGCAGAATTGCAACATAGCACATGTGACAGCTTGAAATATTTAAACTGATCCAGGATTGGATCTGCAAAACTGTCTATCCCAGGCTGGAACTAGCCTATATAGGCCATAGGTCATAGTTCCATTTTGGTGTTCAGCAGTAAAGAGTTGCTTTCAACTTGAGCTACCTGAGTTATGACAGTAACATCTCCAAGTTTACAGGTGACACAAAGCTGGGTGGGAGGAGGATGCCAAAATGCTTCTGTGTGATTTGCACAAGTTTAGTGAGTGGGCAAATGCACAAAGTTTAATATGGATAAATGTGTGGTTATCTACTTCCGTAACAAAAACTGGAAGGCAGATTATTATCTGAGTGACAATAGTTGGGAAAGGGGGAGGACCTGGGAGTCCTTGTATACCAGTCACTGAGGGTAAGCATGCAGGTACAGCAGGCAATAGAGAAGGCAAATATGTTGGTGCCTTCATAGCGAGAGGATTTGAGTATCAGAGCAGGGATGACTTGCTGCAATTATACAGGGCTTTGGTGAGGTGCCACGACTACTCAGTGGTTAGCACTGCTGCCTCACAGCTCCAGGGACCTGGGTTCAACTCACCCCTAGGCCGACTGTCTGTGTGGAGTGTGCATATTCTCTCCATATCTGTGTGGGTTCTTGCGGGTGCTCCAGTTTCCTCCCACAATCCAAAGATGTGTAGGTCAGGTGAATCTGCCATGCTAAATTGCCCTAGTGTTAGGTGCATTAGTCAGGGGTAAATATAGATAAAGACCCTCTTCGGAGGATTGGTGTGGAATTGTTGGGCCGAAGGGCCTATTTCCATACTGTAGGGAATCTAATCACACCTGGAATATTGTGTGCACTTTTGGCCTCTACTTGAGGAAGTTCTGGCTATGGAGGGAGTGCAACAAAGGTTTACCAGACTGATTCCTGGGATGAAAAGTGAGGACTGCAGATTCTGGAGAGTAGAAAGTGAGGTCTTTCCTGATGAAGGGCTTATGCCCGAAATGTCGATTCTCGGATGCTGCCTGACCTGCTGTGCTTTCTCAGCACCACTCTCTTGACTCCGGTTCCTGGGATGACAAGACTGACATATAAGGAGAAACTCGATCGATTAGTACCATATTCACTGGAGCTTAGATGAATGAGGGAGGATTGCATAGAATACTATAAAGTTCTAACAGGATCAGACTGGGTAACGTGGGAAGGATTTTCCCTATGACCGGGAAGTCCAGAACCAGGTAATCTAGGTCTGAGATGTTAAATGTCTTCACTTAGTGAGTGGTGAGCCTCAGAAGTTCTCTGCCACAGAAAGCGGTTAAGAACAAAACGTTGAATGTTTCGAAGAAAAAGTTATATATAGTTCTTCGGACTAAAGGGATCAAAGGGTATGGGGAGAAAGCAGGATCGGGACTGAGTTAGATGATCAGCCATGATCGTATTGAATAGCAAAGGGCCAAATAATCTGTTCTTGATCTTATTTTCTATGTCTCCATCTTCCTGTGTTGAATCTTGTGGCCTTTGCTACTTCAGAGGAAGAAAGCAGATGAATTCAAACTGTAAATCTATGAACTGAAGTAAATTGAGGCTGTAGAAGGAGTAGATTGAGAATGATAATGCATTTTGAGAAGATCAATCCTCCATAGTGAGGAAGGAAGTGGTCATCTTAATAATTATGAGCATGGGAAGCTCTAGTAAATAATGAGTGGAATTGAAGCTGCAGCCAAATTCTGGAGTGGCAGACATTGAAGACTTCAGACTAAACTGAATAGATGCATTTTAACAAGAAAGGGAGATTTGAAGAGGAGGATCTACCATCCATGTTTAAGAGAAAAAGTGAATGAAAGTATCAAACTTAAAGAGGGAGCACATCATGGCACAGAAATTAGTGACAAGTCAGAACATTGGACAGAATATAAAAATTGCAAAGAAACACCAAAAAAAGTGATGAGGGAAAAATTAAAGTACAAAAGAAAGCTGGTTAGGAGTACAAAAACAGATAGGAAATGTTTCTTTTGACACAAAAGGGAAAACAATTAATAATGTGATCATTGGTCCAATAGAAAGCAAGTTTGTCTGGAGAATTAATAATGAAAAATAAGGCAATGGTAGGCAAACTGCACTGTTATCTTACTCACTCATGGGTTGTGGGCGTGCTAGCTGGGCCCGTATTTCCAGCATTGCCCATCCTTAATTATCGTAGAGAAGGTAACAGTGAGCTGCCTTCTTGACCTGTGTTCATGTGCAGTTGGTAGACCCACAATGCTGTGAGAGAAAGAAATTTGACCTTGCACAGGGAAGGAATGATATATTTCCAATCAGGATGGTGAATGGCTTGGAAACCAACTTACATGTGGTGGTGTTCCTGTCTATCTGCTGCCCTTGTCCTTCTAGATGGAAGTGGCCATGGGTTTGGAAGGTTCTGTCTAAGGATCTTGGGTGAATTTCTGCAGTGCATCTAGTAGATAGTGCACTGCTGCTACTGAACATTGGTGTTGGAATGACTGAATGTCGTTATGGTGCCAATCAAGCAGTCTGCATTGTCCTGGATGATATCAAACTTCTTGAGTACTGTTGGAGCTGCATTCATTCAGGCGAGTGGGGAATATTCCATCATTTGTGCATTGTAGATGGTGAATAGGCTTTGCAGAATCAAGATTTGAGTTAATCACTGTGGTATTCCTAGACTTTGGCCTGCTCTTGTAACCACTTGATTTACATGGCAAGTCCCTTTTTGATAGTGGGGGAGGGCGGGTCTGTGTGTGTGTTTATGTGTGTGTAAGTGTGTTGGGGGGGGGCGGGGTGGGGCTCAGTGATGGTGACACCATTGAAGGGGACAGTGGTGGTTTACATAATCTCTTATTAGAGATGGTCATTGCCTGTGTGGCACAAATTCTACTTGCCACTTTTCAGTAAAAACCTATATATTGTCTAGGACTTTTTATATTTGGACATGGAATGCTGCAGTATCTGTGGTGGTTATGCTGAACATTGTGCAATCATTGGCAAACATCCCCACTTCTGACCTTATGATAGAGGGAAAGTCATTGATGAAGCAGCTGAAGATGGTTAGGCCTAGGACACTACCCTGAGGAACTCCTGCAGAGATATCCTAGAGGTGGGCGGCACGGTGGCACAGTGGTTAGCACTGCTGCCTCGCAGCGCCAGAGACCCGGGTTCAATTCCCGCCTCAGGCGACTGACTGTGTGGAGTTTGCACATTCTCCCCGTGTCTGCGTGGGTTTCCTCCGGGTGCTCCGGTTTCCTCCTACAATCCAAAGATGTGCAGGTCAGGTGAATTGGCCTTGCTAAATTGCCCGTAGTGTTAGGTAAGGGGCAAATGTAGGGGTATGCTTCGGCGTTGCGCTTCGGCGGGTCGGTGTGGACTTGTTGGGCCGAAGGGCCTGTGGACTTGTTGGGCCGAAGGGCCTGTTTCCACACTGTAATGTAATCTAAAAAAAAAGCTGAGATGATTGACCTCCAACAATCACAACCATCTTCCTATGTGTCAGGTATAACTCCAATCAATGGAGTTTGTCTCTGATTCCCATTTGTTAGGGTTCATTGATGCCACATCCTGTCAAATGCAGCCTTGAAGTCAAGGGCTATTATTCTCACCTCACCTCTGGAATTCAACTCTTTTGTCATTTTCTTTCTAATTCATTCATGGGATCTGGGCATCATTGACTAGGCCAGGGTTTATTGCCCATCCATGATCACCCTGATGGCAATTACAAGTCACCTACATTGCTGTTAATCTGGAGTTACATTGAAGCCAGGCTGAATAAAGATGGAAGATTTCCTTCCCTATGGACATTAGTGAACCAGATGGGTTCTTCCTGACAATTGATAATGGTTTCATGGTCATCATTAGACTATTAAATTCAGATTTTACTGAATTAAAATTCTTCCCTTTGCCATGGCAGATTCGAATCCGTGTGCCCAGAATGTTACCTGTATTTTTCGATTAATAGTCCAGTGAAAATACCTCTTGACCATTACCTCAACACAGAACCAAGGCTGTAATGTGGTCAGGAGCTGAGTGGCCAGGTGTAACCCAAGCTGGGCGTCACTGAAGAATAATCTGAGTAGGTGCTGCTTGATAACACTGTTGATGACACTTGCCATCATTTTACTGATGATTGAGAGGAGACTGATGGGGCAGCAATGGGTTGGGTTTGTCCTGCTTTTTGTGTATAGGATATACCTGGGCAATGTTCCACATTTTCAGGTAGATGCCAGTGTTTTAGCTGTAAGGGAATTGCTTAGGTAGGAGAGCAGCAAGTTGTGGAGAATACATCTTCAGTACTACTGCCAGAATGTTATCAGGGCTTATCGCTTTTGCAGTATCCAATGATTCCAACTGTTTCTTGATTACAATTGGAGTGAATTGAATTGGCTGAAGCCTGGGCTGTGTAGTGCAGGGGATCTTTGGAAGAGGCCAAGATGGATCGTCCACTCACTACTTCTGTTTCACATCTTCTGCATTGATGTGCTGGCTCTCCATCATTGAGGATGAAGATATTGTGGAGCATTCTTTTCCAGTGAATTGTTTAATTGTAAACCATACACAATTGGATATGGTAGAGCTTAGATCTTATCCATTGGTAGTGGGAATGCTTAGTCCTGTCTATTTTCTATTCCATTGTTTGGCATAGAGCATCAGTGGTTAGCACTACTGCCTCACAGCACAAGGGACCCGGGTTCCATTCCAGCCTTGGCAGACTGTCTGTGTGGAGTTTGTACATTCTCTCCGTGTCTGCGTGGGTTTCCTTCGGGTGCTCCAGTTTCCTCTCACTGTCCAAAGGTGTGCAGGTTAGGTGGATTGGCCACGCTAAATTTCCCATAGTGTCTGGTGTTGTGCAGCCTAGGTGGGTTAGCTATGTGAAATGCAGGACTATGGAGACCTAGGTCTGAGTGTCGGTGCAGACTTGATGGGCCAAATAGCCTTTTTCTGCACTGTAGGGATTCTACGATCCTATTCTTCAATGATCTCCTGGATGCCTAGTTTCAGTTGCTAGATCTATTAAAATCTATCACATTCAGCATCAGGTTAATGCAATACATGGTGGAAGGCATCCTCAACGGGATCATGGGATTTTGTCTCCATAAGGATTGCTCAGTGGTTACTCCTCACGATACTGGATAGTGAAATGCTATAGGTAAATTGATGAGGATGAAATCAAGTGCGTTCTTCCCTCTTGTTGCTTCCCTCACTTGCTGGCGCAGGCCCAGTCTAACAAGTTATGTCATTTATTAGGCAGCCAGCTCCGTCAACAGTGCTGCTATCAAGTCTCTCTTGGTGATGGACATTGATGCTGCCCACCCAGAGTACACTCTGTGCTGTGTCACCCTCACTGCACCCTCCAAGTGGTTTTATCATGGAGGAGAACAGATTCATCATTGTCTCAAATTGTCCTGGAGAGTACAGTGTGTTGTTAACATGTCAATCAGCCAGTGAGTTCAGAGGATTGAAAGTTACGTAATAAATAGTAAATCTCTAGAACCTTTTGGTCAAGTTACACCACCCCATCATTTATTTCAAACAAGCAGCATCTTTCCTTTGGTCTTTCCATTATTTTAAGATCTCACATGAAATTGGCTGCAGAAGATTGAATCAGTAATTAACAGAAAAAATAGCCAGTTTAATGTAGTAGCTCAAAATTAAAATGAACATATACTGTGGTGCTAAATTGCTGCTAGAGATTTTTAAAAAATTAAAACTTTAGTAATATTTCTTTCTTTCTTTTTGCTTTTCTTTATCAAACCTCACTTTTCCTCATTCTATACCTAACAGGATGATATTTTGTTCTGTTTTTTCTATTTCTTTCCAAACCCATAAACTCATTGGTTGAGGAGATGGACTGTTGATTTTACCATAAATTAAAATTCCCCTGTTAAAATTGCAGCAATTTATAATGCAGATTCTTCCTTGATCTGAAAAGTGGAGGAAAAATTCAACAAATGCGGCACACTGTAAAATATGTCCAATAGTCTACAGCTCTGCCAGTGAGGTATCTGCACAATGAAACCCACAGGCAGTGGATCGAGGAATTACCATGTGAGCCTGCTGATATTGTGTTTTTTTCCCCAAAATGTTTGAACATTTGTTTTTGGGAGAGATTTTGGGCTTCTGTCCCTTTCTATACTGGAAACAGGGACTGACAGGTTTACTGACCAATGAAATAATTGATACCGTTCTCCGCAATCATGAAATGAAAGTTGAATATAAACAAATTACTATTCTTTCTGTCCTCCTCTCTTATATAACATTGAGTCTCCTGTACACATTTTCAATATAGACAGGCCAACCTGGAAATTATGCCGAGGGGTATTTCAGAACATGCAGTTTCCAAATCAGGCTCAAAATGTCACTGCACAATACACACGTTTCAAACACACGTGAGGTGATTGCAGAGACAAATAAACCCGAGAGAAATGAATGTGAAAGAAAGATTGCTATAAGCACAGCATTAAACAGGATACTTTTGATCAAACCTAAAATTACAATTATGCTGCAAGAGCAGCTAGAAATGAAACACTATAAATAAACACAAAAATACAAGGCCAAAATTGTAGTTTAATCTTTAATCATGTAAAGAGATGGGCAATTAACAAAATAATTGATCAAATAAATGCACTTGAAATTATAACTATTAAAGTAGGTCGTTTCAAAACCAGAGGTCAATAAATGTCCAGAAAATGAAGAATTACTAATATGATTGGCACAAAAAACTAGAAGAGAACTCACATGTACTCAAGCACGATCCTTGTGCCTCAGAAAATCTAAGCAGATGCAATGAAAAGTTTTTAAATGAGGGGTCAAATGAACTGGAACAAAAGGACTGCAGTATTAAATCTAGTTAAAGCAATTTGTTTAATAGATTGTCTCGGAACTCGAAAAATAACACTGATTGCTCAGTTATGTAACAGCATTATAGACATATCAATATTGAATATGACAATAGTCTAAAATCTTCAGCTCCATCCTTGAAAGCATAGTGTAGTTTGGGTTCTGTATAGAATAAAAATCTATAAATCTTTGGGGATGAATTTTCATACATGCTGATATTCACATGAGTCTGGAGATGTGTGCAAATGTTTGTCCAGTAATATGCTACCTACCATATTGGTCAAAGTGGGTGTGCTGTGCTCAGGGGTGACTTTGGCAGTATTTTAAATTGAAATTAATAAAACAGATGAGGGTCTCACAGGATGTTCTTCCCATTTCTAGGCAGCATGTCAGTCACTGATTTCACATTTATGTTGTATTATCAATACTGGACAGCAAACACTTTGTGTGGTAGTTTGCACTGTGCATTTTATAATGAAGATATAATTGACAAATCTTATCACATGATTTATATTCACTCCAGTTTTTCTGAATAGTACTCACTGCAGCTGTTTGAAATTAATAGTCAGTTAATCTGTTCTGCTTGATGACGAGAAGAACATTGGCCAGAACACTGGGGGAAAGAATCTCATGCTCTTTTACAAATAGTGTTGAATCTATTACATCTGCTTGAACTGGCGGTATGAACCCAATTTCAAACTTATCTGGATGGTTTTAACTATGATAATGTAGCAATCTTACCATGTTCTGACCTGCTGGCCTGATTTGTATTCCCACGTCATAGAGCAGGACATTAGAGAGTAGTCATGCTTACCACAATGTCAAGGAACTTTCATTTCACTTCAACATATTCAAAGGCAAAATCTTCAATGTACCTTTGGGCATTGCTCACCTTTCACATTTTATCCTCTGCAAAATTCCAATCCTTTGCTGCTTGTATGCTCATTTGTAGCAAACCCAGTTCATTGATCACTCATGCGCTTGCTGACTCACATTGACTCCCAGTCAAGCAATGCCTCAATTTTAAAACTCTCACTCCTATTTTCAACCCCCCACCCTCCAGCCCCTGTCTTATGGCCTTGCCCACACCTTTCTGTATAAACTCTTCTAACCCAACCCCAGAACTCAGTGAGAGATCAATGTTCATCTAATCCTAACCTTGTGAGCATCCCCAATACCAATTACCACACCAATGGCAGCCATGCTTTCAGCTGCCTGTGCCCTGAGCTCTGGAATTCCAAACCTAAGTCACACAGCCCCTCTACTTCCCCTTCAAGACATCCCCAAAAACCTCTTTGAATAAGCTTTGGGTCATCTGATCTAAATCTCCTTATTTGGTCCAGTCAAAATGTTGCTTAATAATAGTCCTATAAGTATCTTGAGACAGTTTATAATGTTAAAAGCAATGTGTAATTATATATTAATATCTTCAAAGCCTTTTTGATTCATTTGTGGGATGTGGGTGTTGCTGGCTGGACAGCATTGCCCATCCATGGGGGCCCTTGAGAAGGTGGGGATGAGCTGCCTTATTGAACCACTGCAGTCCACCCACAATGCCATTAGAGAGGAAATTCCAGGATCCTGACCCAATGACAGTGAAGGAACAACGATATATTTCCAAGTCAGGAAGGTGAGTGGCTTGGAGGGGAACTTGGAGTTGGTGGTGTTCCCACATATCTGCTGCCCTTCTAGACGGAAGTGATCATCACGGGTTTGGAATGGTGCTGTCTGAGGAACTTTGGTGAATTTATGTAAAACTAGCAGCTGGGTCAAGACCAGCAAAGGCACCGTAATCTCATTCAATTGCATCACAGGAGTGAGGCCAGACTGCATACTCTCCCCATTCCTTTCCACTTGTTTATTGTTTTCATCACAAGGAAGGTGATGATAGGTGCAGTCTTTGGCATCCCGTGGCAACACCAGTGGCTGATGAGCCTGAATTTTGCAGCTAACAATGCAATGGTGAACAAAAAATCATGTACGCTTAAAGACAGGAACACCAGTCTTGAGACTAACAACACCAAGGTTGATCATGGATCAACAGCAAGAAGACCAAGGCACTGATGATTGGGCAGAAACAAAATCGTCCCTTTATTACTAACAGGCAACAGAAACATTGAAGACATCAACCTCTTTCTCTCTAAGAAGCAACATCTACAGGGAGGATGACATAGACACCGACAAGAGTCAACCAAACAAGAGTTTTTCAACACTGCACAAGGTCAGGGTATCCAATTCCAGCAACCCAACTATGAAATTGCAACTCTACATTTCCAATTTAGTACCAGCTGCAACCTATGTGGTTGAGGCATGGAAAAGAACAGCAAAGTTGTCATATACATTGGATGTCTTCCATTAGCCTTGTCTATGTAGCATCCTGGCATCACTTGAAGAGACAATGATGAAATGCCAAGAGGCCTAGTCACAAGTGCCTCCAAGACAACATGACAAAGACTGGCAAGACACATACTTCACCACTAAGACATATGCCCCTCCACAACGCAGGAGAATGGAAACCATAGAAAAAGATAGAAAAAGAAGATAGGACTAGTCAAAGAAGATCTTGGTAAATATACTTAAGGAGGGCCTTCAAAAGTACACGTGGGCTGAAGTGAAAGCGAGTGTGTTGGATCGGACTGATGGCAGAGCCTTGCTATCATTGTTTCATTCAGGAAGGGAGGTCGTAAGTCTATATATGACAGTATAATTACAAGCTATTGTTGTGAAAAGTTCAATTAATATCACCGTAATGAATGTGTGAAAATACTCTCAAAAATCAATATCCTCAAATGATAACTTAATATGACGTTGTTTGGAATAACAAAAGATCATTAACCCTAATAGTCTTGTTGACTTTCATTTTGTAATGGATAACAGGTTCTTTCATCATTTCTATTACTTTCTTCTCTACCCAGAAATCTTTCTGTTGGAATTAACTTCGATAACTTTCTTCAGTCTCCCTCCTTTGTGAACTCCTGGCACAACTAAGACAGTATCACCAACTCACTCTTTATATTGTGTCTCTGATGTTTTCTCCTTCTCTGTAGTAAACAATTTACTTACATGGTTTCTTTTAAATTTGTTTTTTAACCTTGAAACTTCATTTAGGTCACATTTCATAGAACTCACTTCAAAAGCTCTTTTCTCCAAAGTTTCTCTTGCCCAGAGCAAAGGTATCAATTTGCTAAATGTCTCTGTGCTACTCAAATTCCTGAGTTGTGCTGTCATCTTGATTGTTTTCTTCAGGGGGACATTATAGTTAGGTCACATGCACTGAGAGTGGATAGTGGAAAAGGATTATGGTAATTTACTCTCTCAATTTTCACTATTAATTCCTGGATGTCCTTTGCTAAAACTCAGAACCAAAATGCACATTTCAATTTTTAGCACATCCATGTGTTTACTGTCTTTTAGATTACTTTACAGTGTGGAAACAGGCCCTTCGGCCCAACAAGTCCACACCGACCTGCCAAAGCGCAACCCACCCATACACCTACATTACCCCTTACTTAACACTACGGACAATTTAGCATGGCCAATTCACCTGACCTGCACATCTTTGGACTGTGGGAGGAAACCGGAGCACCCGGAGGAAACCCACGCAGACACGGGGAGAATGTGCATACGCCACACAGTCAGTCGCCTGAGGCGGGAATTGAACCTGGGTCTCTGGCGCTGTGAGGCAGCAGTGCTAACCACTGTGCCACCATGCCACCATGCCACCCTTGCAACCGCAGGATGTGCAACACTTGCGCCCACACCTCCCCCCTCACTTCTCTCCAACAGCTTACCTGCACTTCTCTCAACTCATTTATTTCATTCACTGCTCAGAATGTGGTCTCCTGTATATCGGGGGAGATGAAACACAGATTTGATGACCGCTTTGCTGAACACCTACACTCTGTCTGTAAAACATGACCCAGAGTTTCCCACTGCCTCCACTTCAACACACCACTGTGTTCCTACACCAACATTTCTGTCCCAGATCTGTTGCAGTGTTCCTTAACGCAAGTTCAAAGAACAACACTTCATTTTCCACTTGGGGATTCTGTTTCCTCTCTGCTCATTCCTGAAGAAGGGCCTGTGCCCGAAACGTCGAATCTCCTGTTCCCTGGATGCTGCCTGACCTGCTGTGCTGTTCCAGCAATAAAGTTTCAACTTTGATCTCCAGCATCTGCAGACCTCACTTTCTCCACCATGCCACCCAAACACTTGTAAACACTTACATAATATTTCAGTAATATTGTCTTTTTACACATTTTAATCATACACATAGACACAATAAAAGCATAAAGTGTAATGGGTAACTCATTATTTTTCTGCCATTTCTCAGATTTATTGCTCTCATCAAAAGTAGATTCAGGGAAATAAGGATTAAGGAGCAGTTTTGTTTTCCTTTATTGCCTGTTAAGTCATCATTAATAGGTGATCATAAGAAACCCACCCAGAAATATGCAGGAAGACAAAAATGAGCTCACAGACAGAACAAGCATTCATCAATTTAATTAACAAGAAGATTTTCAATTCTAACTGTAATGTTTGGAGAATAGAATTTATAAAGTGGGAATACAAGAAACTGTGAGATAACAGTTTTTCAGTTTTTCTGGTTGACAGACAGGAAGCAGTGTTGAAATGAACAGGCCCTTTTCACAGTAGCAGGCAGTGACGTGTGGGGTGCCACAGATTCAGTGCTGGGACCCCAGCTGTTCACAATATACATTAACGATTTGGACAAAGGAATTGAATGCAATATAGAAGCAGCTTCTCTATATCTTGGACAAAGGAATTGAATGCAATATCTCCAAGTTTGCAGATGATACTAAGCTGGGAGCTGGGAGCTGTGAAGAGGAGGCTAAAGATCTTTTTGTTATTCTTCCCAAAGTGAATCACCTCACACTTAGCTACATTGAATTCCATTTGCCACCTTTCTGCCCAGCTCTGCAGCTTCTCTATATCCTGCTGTAACTCTATATTCTCTATATCTCCAAGTTTGCAGATGATACTAAGCTGGGTGCTGTGAAGAGGAGGCTAAAGACCGCAGTATGACTTGGACAGACTAGCTGAGTAGGCAAGTACTTGGCAAATGCAATATAATGTGGATAAGTGTGAGATAATCCATTTTGGTCTCAAAAACAGAAAGGCAGATTATTATCTGAATATTGGCAGCTTAGGAAAAGGTGAGGTGTGATGAGACCTGGGTGTCATAGTGGAACAGTCACTGAAGGTTTGTGTGCAGGTGCAACAGGCAGTGAGGAAAGCTAATGGCATGCTGCCCTTCATAGCAAGAAGAACTGAGGATCAGAGTAAGGATGTCTTGCTGTAGTTATACAGGGTCAAGAGTATGGTGCTGGAAAAGCACAGCGCAGGTCAGGTATCCGAGGAGCAGGAGAATCGACGTTTTGGACATAAACCCTTCATCAGGAATGTGCTATACAGGGCCTTAGTGAGGCCACACCTTGAGTATTGTGTGCAGTTAAGGTCTCCTGGTCTGAGGAAGGTCATTTTTTTTTAGATTTGTAGCTCAGGTTGACGTTCTTAATGTAGGTTTGCTCACTGAGCTGGAAAGTTCATTTTCAGATGTTTTGTCACCATACTAGGTAACATCATCAGTGAGCCTCTGAATGAAGCCTTCATCTGGAAGCTCACTGAAGATGTTACCCAGTATGGTGACGAAATGTCTGAAAATGAACCTTGCAGCTCAACAAGCAAACCTACATCCAGAAGAACTAGGGGTGACAGTCCCAGAATAAGAGAGAAGCCATCCAGCACTGAGATGAGGAAGAATGTCTTCACTCTGAGAGTTATGAACCTGTGGAATTCTCTCCCACAGGAGGCTATTGGGGCCAGTCCATTAGGTAGATTCAAGAGGGAGCTGGTCATGCCCTTGTGGCTATAGAGATCAAGGGGGGTGGAGACAAAGCAGGAATGGGATACTGAGATTGCATGATCAGCCATGGTCATATTAAATGGTGGGGCAGGGTTGATGGACCTACTCCTGCATCCATTTTCTATGTTTCTATGTTTCAAAATTTGCCCGTTGTGGGAGGTGTTTTCCTGAATTCTCATCTTCCATAATAATATCTTTGAGGTGACTGCAGACACTTCAGTGTTTATCACGAAATACGTAATACTATTGGCTTTCATCCTCTGTTCTATAGTCATGTTGGTCAGTTTTAGAAGCACAATCTATTACAATAAGGAAGGCAGCAGTTTATAACTCTAAGAATTGAGATTCATAATTACATCACTCATACTAAAGACATTTACCATAGCATGTTTGGTTTCTTCTCCAAACCCCATTCTATAAACTGCTGATGCCATCTTTCTCCCAGGCAATAGTATGGGATTAAACTAGTCTATCTTCAAATTTAGTACTGTTTTTGACTATGTGATGAGTTTATGACCACATATTTGCATCATCATTTAGACTTACCAATTTCTACCCTCTTTAACGTCATCCGTCTTTATCTCCATTTCACTTTGTCTGTTGAGAGCCTCAGACATGCCTTTATAATATTACTATTGTAATGCACTTCTGGTTCATGTCCCACACTCTACTGTGTTCAAACTCCATCACGTCATTCAAACTCTGCTGCTGCATCATAATTCACAGTAAATCTTCTTCACTAATCACCTGTTTGCTCACTAACCTGCTGCTCAAGGAACACCGTAATTTTAAAAAGATCACCACTGTTTCCAAAACCCTGTTTTAGTAATCTCCTCCAACCCCACAACACCATGAGGTATCTGCAGTCATCTCATTTGGACTTTTGAGCATCCTCAATTTAATTGGTGCTGCCATTGGTGGGTATGCCTTTAGTTTCCCAGACATCTAATTCTGAAATATACTTTCCAATTCTATCTCATTTTCTTCCTGAAGACATTCCTTAAAATGTACCTGTTTGAACAAGCTTTTGGTCATTTGACTTAATATTGCCTCAAGGGCTGTGCTTTTAATGATCTTGTGAAGTTCTTTTTGTTACATTAAAGGTGCTACATAAATATAATATTTTGCTGATGTAATGGAGTGTGCAGCACATATTCTATTTTTACCACGTGACACACAGATTGCAGGGAGCCTGGCAGTTTGAAGATATTCTCCTATTTTCTATCGAATGATCTCAATTCTCCTGCAAGTTTTGAATTTGCAGGTCTCTTAGTAAAATGGCTATTCTTGTTGACAGTGAGAGTCAGCACATTGTAGGCACAAAGGGAGCAATTTTGACAGCACAGTCTGATCCCATTTTCTTCTGGTCATCCTCTCTAGCAAGGTTCTGTAATACCATCTGATGTGAGACTCAAAGGCATGGTTTTCCATGGGTCAGGGCTCTGAATGAAACTGTGTCTCCCAATTGCTATTCCAGATCTGGTCAATGCAATCAATGCAGAATGAGTCTGATCCTGAATCTAGCCCTTTTACCAAGCTTTTGGTCACGTGTTTAATATCTCCTTGCATGACTCAGTATTCTTTAAAAATGTGTCTGTGAAGCCTCTTGGATGCTCTGTATATTAAAGCTGCTTTATAAATACAAGTTGTTTACATTGATTTGTGTCAAAATAAAATATTGCATATTTATAAATTGATAATCCTATATTTAGAAAACAGGGTGGCATTTTGTCTCAAACTCCTATTTAGTAAATTTTAGTAATTCACCTAGAAGGCAGTCTTTTCATTAGGTTAACTGTGTCTTGGATAAAGATTTAAATGACCTTGAGTGGGTCAATGCCAAGGATAGCAACAATAAAACTGAGTGCTGTTTTCAGGAACTAAATGTTACAATAATTAAGGTAAGAAACTGGCATGGTCTAGAAATGAAAAACTCCTTGGATAGTGAAGAGCATCAAACAGCATCAGCACTAACATTATTGTGACTGTCATTAATACAAGCTGTACAGCTCTCCCCATTCAGCACTGCATCACTGCAGTGCTCTCCACTTACACTGCAGTATTGCAGCACTTTCTGCTCAGTTGTGCAGCATTGCAGCTATCCCCAATCAGTACTATAGCATCACAACTTTCTGTACTCAGTGTGCAACATTGCAGCTCTACCTGTTCACCACTGTGACAGCAAAGGACATTCAATTCAGCGCTATAGTACAGTCGGATCTGCTATAACGCATGTTTCTTCAACGCGAATTGACCTTAATGTGATTGAAGAATTTATACCGTTATTTGTAGAACGCAAACTTTCCTTACCTGGATTGGCTCTAATGCAGTTCCAGCCCCATTACTTTAAATAGAGTGGCTATTGCGTGATTTTCTTATAACGCAAAATCGCATGAGAACAGAACTATTGCGTTATATGAGAACCAACTGTATCACAGCTTTCTTCAGTCAACACTGCAGCGTAAAAGCACTCCCTGCTCAGTATTGCAGCACGCTTCCCTCAGTACTGCAGTACAGTAGCATTCCCAACTCAACACCACATTACAGGACTCTATACTCAGCAGCAGAATATCACAGCACTTGCCACTCAGAAATGCATTATTACATTTGCAGGGAATAATTCTTCCCATATTGCAGGACAGGAAGCAGTTCAGGAACATTTCTATATGTAAATGTTGATTAATACTTGAAACGGGCAGTGACAGGAGGAATGGAGTCAAATCTGTGAAACGATACAAGAAACTGTGTGGACAACTCTAGGTTACTGTGGAATAAATAATCTTTCTGCCCTGTGAATGAAAGAAACCTCAACTGAAAAGGCTTCAATGGAGAATGGGAAGTTAGGTTTAGATTGCTGTATTTATAACATGATTGTCAGTCCAGGTTTCCTACTGTATTTGAATATTCAAACCACAGCTGACATCTCTCAAATGCTGTGTGCAATCAGTTTAACAAAGGCAAGGAAAAGATAATTTGGAGGTGCTGGTGTTGGACTGGGGTATACAAAGTTAAAAATCACACAACACCAGGTTACAGTCCAACAGTAATATCTGGATTACTCCTGGTCCTCTGAGCTAGTGAGAGTAAAAATAGGAGAATAGACCAGATGAATGCAGGGTTGAGGAGCTGGTGCAGGGGAGAAGGATTCACATTTTTCAGACTGGAGGCCTGTGGCCAGTGGTGTGCCATAAGGATCGGTGCTGGGTCCACTACTTTTTATCATTTTTATAAATAATTTGGATATGAACATGGGAGGTACATTTAGTAAGTTTGCAGATGACACCAAAATTGGAGGTGTAGTGGACATTGAAGAAGGTTACCTCAGATTACAACGTGATCTTGGTATGCTTTCTTTTATTGGTCAGAGTATTGAGTACAGGAGTTGGGAGGTCATGTTGCGGCTGTACAGGACATTGGTTAGGCCACTGTTGGAATATTGCATACAATTCTAGTCTCAATTCCTATCGGAAAGTTGTTGTGAAATTTGAAAGGGTTCAGAAAAGATTTACAATGATGTTGCCAGGGCTGGAGGATCTGAGCTATTGGGAGAGGTTGAACAGGCTGGGGCTGTTTTCCCTGGAGCTTCGGAGGCGAAACTGGAAAGGGTTCAGAAAAGATTTACAAGGATGTTGCCAGGGTTGGAGGATCTGAGCTATAGGGAGAGGTTGAATAGTTAGGGCAGTTTTCCCTGGAGCTTCGGAGGCTGAGGGGTGACCTCATCGAGGTTTATAAAATCATGAAGGGCATGGATAGGATAAATAGACAAAGTCTTTTGCCTGGGGTGGGGGAGTCCAGAACTAGAGGGCTTACATTTAGGGTGAGAGGGAAAAGGTATGAAAGAGACCTAAGGGGCAACTTTTTCACGCTGAGGGTGGTATGTGTATGGAATGAGCTGCCAGAGGATGTGGTGTAGGCTGGAACAATTACAGCATTTAAAAGGCATCTGGATGAGTATATGAATAGGAAGGGTTTAGAGGGATATAGGCCAAACACAGGCAGGTGGGACTAGTTTAGTTTGGAATTATAGTTGGCATGGATTAGTTGGACTGAAAGGTGTCACAAAGCTAGTCCCTTTTGTTTTCTAAAAGTTGTTCCTTGGCTCAAGGATACTCTGTCCTTGATTTTTTTCAGAGGGGGAATAAACTGGGCCAGGCTCAAATCAGTCTGGTTTGGTACAGAGGTAAAAAGGATTTTGAGAGGCCTTTTTGTTTATATGTAAACAGACGAGACTTCAGGCCAAAGTGGTCATGTTTGAGAAGTGACCTGTATATTGAGAGAGGAGTGGTCAGCTCTCTAGCTCGGCTGAGCAGTTTTAGTTCAGTCTTGAGCTGGTGAGAAGTTCAACAGGGAGCTGTGTGGAAACTCTCTCTCGCTCTTTCTGCCCTGCAACTTCAACCTGTAAGCATGTGTTCCACTTATACTGGTATTTAAAGAGAGTTTGTTTATTGGGACTGTTGTGTATATTCGGAACAGCATAACTAAGTCTAGTTGGATAAACTGAGTTCTGTAGGGGTTCTTTATTCTGTTCTTTGTGTTTCATTGTGTAATTTTGTGAATAAATGTTTGTCAATTTTAAAATTTAGTAGTCAACCTAGCGAGCTTAATCCAGGTAATTTTCACTGTATACTTACCAACATAAATTGCAAAGTTATGGTATGAGCTGTGTGCTTCATAATGTTTTGAGTGGTCTGGCTTAGTCCATAACAGAGGGAAATGGACCAAGTGCTGGCAAATGAGACGAGATTAGGTTGGGATATCTGGTTGGCATGGACCAGTTGGACCGAAGGGTCTGTTTCTGTGCTGCACATCTTGATGATTCTATAAGAGCCATGATTCACCGGAGTGATTGCATTCCTGAAATTCTATCGAAAACAAAATCAAAAATGTTCAGGATACAACTGAGTAATCTATCTTGGGTCGATGAAGGCTAAGCATTACCACTTTAACTTGAAAGCATTTTATATTTTGCAATTTCATTTTTTGCATTTTATCCAGTGTGAGGAGGACAATGTGAAATTCTAGAAGGACATTGACAGATTGATGGAGTCAGCAGACCAGTGGCAGATGAAGTTCAATGCAGAGAAGTGTGAGGTGATGCACTTTGGGTAAAAGAACATTGAAAGACAACATTAAATAGGGAGTACAATTCTAAAGGGGTTACAGGAGCAGACTGTATATGAGCATAGGTCATTGAATGTGGCAGAACAAGTGGAGAGATCAGTAAATAAAACATACAATGTTCTTGGCTTTATTAAAAAGAGCATGGAATACAAGAGGAAGGAGTTAATGTTGAACTTGTAGTATACACTTGGTAGACCTCAGCTGAAATATGATGTAATCTGGTGGGTGCCATGTTATTGGAAAGTTGATGGTGCTGAAGCAATTTACTGGAATGGTTCCAGGTATGAGAAACTTCAGCTCTCGGATAGATTGAAAAAGCTGGGATTGTTCCAACTGGAGAGAAGAAGATTGAGAGAAGATTTGGTTGAGGGTGTTAAAATCATTAGATTAGATTAGATTACTTACAGTGTGGAAACAGGCCCTTTGGCCCAACAAGTCCACACCGACCCGCCAAAGCGCAACCTACCCCTACCCCTACATTTACCCCTTTAACCTAACACTACGGGCAATTTAGCATGGCCAATTCACCTGACCCGCACATCTTTGGACTGTGGGAGGAAACCGGAGCACCCGGAGGAGAACGTGCAAACTCCACACAATCAGTCGCCTGAGTCGGGAATTGAACCCGGGTCTCTGGCGCTGTGAGGCATCAGTGCTAACCACTGTGCCACCGTGCCACCCATCATGAGTGGGCTGGACAGAGTAGATAGGGTAAAGTTGTTTCTACTTGTAAAAAAAAAAGATACAAACAAGAGGGCATATATTTAAAGCAAAAGAAGCAAAGATAATGTGAGAAAAAAACGTTCTCACACAGTGATTATTTACGAAATGGAACACACCGCCTGGAAATGTGAAGGTGGCTGTTTAAATTGAGAGAATTGTGAAGGTGGCTGCTTGAATAGTAATGGTGCAGAGATATGGGGAAATGATAGGAGATTGGCACTGGGTAATAGAACTGGTAGAGGCACAATGGGCCAAATGGCCTCCTTCTGCTCCACAATAATTCGGTAATTCTGTGAAAACGACTTCTATGGTTTTTACGAGAAACTGATGAAATGAAGCTGTTTTCTTCCACTGTCTCATCAGAACAGTGAAATGACGATTACTGAGCCCAATTGTGTTGATCCATTTAGAAATAGCCCTTTCTCTATCCTGTGACAGCGGGGACACCAATCTTCCATAAAATATGACCAATTAGCTGAAGTTGGCTATCCAAGGTTCAAAGTCAGAGCAAAGAGTTAGTGAACTTGAGATCAGGCTTGCGTAGTTACATGTAATTTAAATGTGACTGAGGATCAATGAATGATTGAAATATCTGTTGCTTTGTGGAGTACATTGAATACATCTGTTGGAGCAACTCTGAGGCTGTGTGTTGTTAAAATGATGAGTGGTATGTTGCACCTGATAGTCAATAGTGTGCTGTGTCATGGAGTTGTAAATAAAGTGAAACATCTGTTTTTCTGGCACAACATACTGTGTTAACTTGTATCATGAATGTGTCTGCCAGCACCTTCACATTTGATAATACACAATGAAGCTGTGAAGAGCATAACAGTGGTTGTTTGATACAAGAACTCAGCTACAATCAGTAATTTTATCAAGTCAAAAATAAAAATAAGCTTATCATACTAAAGGAGATTGTGTGAAGTATCATATCCGCTTGATGTAGGGGGTGGAGACAATTAACATTCTGCATGTTTGGTAAATAAGTGTTGATCATTATCGTCAAAACAGCATGCCCAGGTTACTAGTCCAACCATGTAAAATAGTTAAATAGCTGAGATTTCACACTACAAGATGCAGAGAATTAATGAACAAACTCACCACTTTGACTTATCTCCAAGTTAGAAGTGTTTCAGGCTGAAAACGTATAGTAAAATTTAAATTATTCAACTTCCTGCATGCTGACTGTTTTCTTGGTGCACTGCAAATGTAACAGCTTTATTCAAAAAGGAAAAAGGTGGAAAACAGGTAACTATGGGTTGGTTAGCTAAACATCTGTAATTGGGAAAATGTTAGACTATATTGCAAAAGATGTAATAGAGCATTTAGAAATACTTATAAGCAGAGTCAGCTTGGCTTCATAAAGGACAAACCATGCTTCACTGTATTTTCATAGTGAGTCCAGCTGAGTTTCTGGTCAATGGTAACCCCAAAGATGTTGATAGTGGGGCAGTCATTGATGATAACACTATGGAATATCAAGGTGTGGTGCTTAAGTAGCCTTCTATTGGAGGTCATCATGATCTAGATCCTGTTGCATTTGTACATGGACTATATCAATATCTGAGGAGTCGTTAATGGTACTGAACATTGTGCAATCATTGGTGAATATCCCCACTTCTGATCTTATGGTGGAGGGAGGGTCATTGATGAAGCAACTGAAAATGGTTGGGCCTAGGACATTACCCTGAGGAACCCCTGAACAGATGTCATAGAATCCCTACAGTGTGGAAACAGGCCCTTCGGCCCAACAAGTCCACACCGACCCTCTGAAGAGTAACCCACCCAGACCCATTCCCCTTCTCTATTATGCTATATTTACCCTGACTAATGCATCTAACCTACAAATCCCTGAGCACCATGGCCAATTTACCTACCTGCACAATTTTGGATTATGGGAGGAAACTGGAGCACCCAGAGGAAACCCATGCAGACATGTGGAGAATGTGCAAACTCCACACAGACAGCCACCCGAGGGTGGAATTGAACCCGGGTCCCTGGTGCTGTGAGGCAGCAGTGCTAACCACTGAGCCACTATGCCGCCCTGGAGCTGAGATGACTGATCTCCAACAACCACAACCATCTTCTTTTGTATAAACCAAAAGAACTGCAGATGCTGGAAATCAGAAACAAAAACAGAAATTACTAGGAAAGTTCAGCAGGTCTGGCAGCATCTGTGGGGAGAAATCAGAGTTAACATTTCAGGTCCAGTGACCCTTCTTCAGAATTGATTGTAGATGGGTAACAATTGCTTTTTATACAGATGATAGAGTGAGGGGAGGAAGTAATAAGTTAATGATAGGTGGAGGTGAAGTCCAAGGAGAGAAGAACAATTGGACAGATAAAGGGGTGGATAACGATCTGGCTGGGAGAATGAATGACTATTAATGGAACAGAAAGAACTGTGGATTCTGTGAATCAGAAACAAAACCAGAAGTTGCTGGAAAAGATCAGCAGGTCTAGCAGCATCTGTGAAGAGAAATCAAAATTAACATTCCCTCTGAGGAAGGGTCACCGGATCCGAAACGTTAACTCTGATTTTTCTTCACAGCTGCTAATTGGGACTGTTAGTGACTAATGATGGGTTCTGTGTAGTAGAAGGCCATATGATAACAAGGCCTCAGGTATGAGGGTTGGGACATGGTAGAAGCTCAAGCCTTAAAGCTGTTGAACTCAATATTGAGTCTGGAAGGCTGCAAGGTCCTCAAGTGGAAAATGAGATGTCCTTCCAGCTTGCTCTGAGTTTTGCTGGGGCACTGCAGCAATCCTGTGAGAGAGATGTTGCCAGGGAACATGGTGGTCTGTTGAAGCAGCAGGCAAATGGAAGCTCAGAGTCTTTTTTGCAGAGAGAATGGGTTTGTGTTCTGTGAAGCAGTCATCCAGTGTGTGCTTTGTTTCCCCAATGTAATGGGACCACATTGTTAGCAGCGAATGCAGTAGACTAGATTGAATGAAGTTCAGGTAAAGTGCTGCTTCACCTGGATGCTGTGTTTGGCTCTTGGATACTGAGGAGGGAGGAAATAAACAGACAGATGTTACACCTTGGTTCGGTTGCAGGGGAGAGGCAACATGAGGCTATGTGTGTGGGGAGGGGAGGGGTTTGTTGGGAGTGAAGGAGGAGTAGGCCAGGGTATTCTTGTGAAAGGCTGACAAGGGAGGGGAGGGAATATGTGTCTGGTGTGGCATCCACCTGGAGATAGCGGAAATGGCAGCTAATGAGCCTCTGGTTGTGGGTGCTGGTGAGATGGTAGGTAAGGACAACGGGACCCTATAGCTGTTATGGGAACAACAATCTTCTGGCTGAAGATTGCTCAGCAATAACCTGCTCAATGATGTCCACTTTGGGTTCCTCCTGGGCCACTCAGCTCCTGACTTCATTTAGCCTGACTAAAGAGCTGAATTCCAGAGGTATGATGAGAGTGACAGCCCTAGTCATCAAGTCTGCATTCAGCTGAGCATAGCCTCAAGGAGCCCTGGCAAAACTGGATTCAATGAGTATCGGGGGCAAACTCTCCTTTGGTTGGAATTATATCTGGCACATAGGAAGATGGTTGTGGCTGTTGGAAGTCAGTCATCTCAGCTGCAGAACATCTCTGCAAGAGTTCCTCAGGTTCGTGTCCTAGGCCCAACCATCTTCAGCTGCTTCAACAACGACCTTCCCTCCATCATAAGGTCAGAAGTGGGGATGTTCACTGATGATTGCACAATGTTCAGCACCATTCGTATCTCTTCGGATACTGAAGCAGTCCATGTTCAAAGGCAACAAGATCTAGACCGTATCCAAGCTTAGGCTGACAAGTGCAACTCTCATCTCACCTCTGGAACTCAGTTGTTTTGTCCATATTTGAACCACAGTTGTATTGAGGTCTGTTTGAAGTCTGTCCCATTTAGCACAGTGATAGTGCAACACAATGTGATGGCGGGATTTCATCTCCACAAGGATGATGCTATGGTCACTCTTACTGATACTGTCATGGACAGGTGCACTTGCAGATGGTAGATTGGTAATGATGAGATCAACTTTGTTTTTCCAACATGTTGGTTTCTTAAATACCTGCTTTGTGGGCGGCACGGTGGCACAGTGGTTAGCACTGCTGCCTCACAGCGCCAGAGACCCGGGTTCAATTCCCGCCTCAGGCGACTGACTGTGTGGAGTTTGCACATTCTCCCAGTGTCTGCGTGGGTTTCCTCCGGGTGCTCCGGTTTCCTCCCACAGTCCAAAAATGTGCAGGTCAGGTGAATTGGCCATGCTAAATTGCCCGTAGTGTTAGGTAAGGGGTAAATGTAGGGGTATGGGTCTGGGTGGGTTGCGCATCGGCGGGTCGGTGTGGACTTGTTGGGCCGAAGGGCCTGTTTCCACACTGTAAGTAATCTAATCTAATCTAATCTAATCTGCTGCAGATACAGTCTAGTAGTATGTCCATTAGGATCCCACCACCTCAATCAGTAATGCTGCTGCTAAGCCACGCCTGTTGTGGACATTGAAATATTCCGCCCATAGCAGCATTTGCACTCTTGCCAGCCTCAGTGCTTCCTTCAAATGTTATTCAACGTGGAACAGTCAGCAGTTTCCTTCTTTAAAAGGACATTAATGAAACAGGTGGATTCTTCCAACCATCAACAATGGTTTCATGGTCAGCATTAGACTCCTAATTCAGACCTTTTTTTAATTGAATTGAGATTCCAATATCTACCATGAAGGGATGTCGAGGCTAGTTTGTTAAGCATACTCAAGACTCAGACAGAATCAGAATCAAATATAGGAAAATCAAATATGGGGAAAATGCACAACAGTAGGATTGAGAACTGTCAAATCAACTCTCATCGTTTCAATAGCAGACTTCAGGGCTAACTGGCTTACTTTTACACACCAGTCAATAACTCACCTGTGTAATGTACCTCTACAGACTCACCCAATACACAACTCTGTTAGGCACTCACCTATTCTACACCCTGTTAAACATTCACCTATTACAAACTCACACATGGCATATTCACCCTATAAACTTACACCCATGATACAACTCTTACAGATCCCACCAATGCACACACACTCTTTAAATTTCTCCTGTCTATTTTATATGTACACAGTGCTCACCTGCTTGATACAACCCCACTCAGTATAATATGCCTATTACACAACCATTACTCACCCTCCCGGTATGAACTCAACTAGTGCAATCTGGCTGGACACGTTCATCATCAACTGCATGTTTATAAACTTCAATTGTAGTTCAAGGACAGCAGCCACTAGTTCCTCAGAACAACATGGGACCAGCAAAGAATACCAGCATAGCCAGCAACACCCATGTCTCAAGAATGATTTTTTATTTTTCAGATGTTATACAAAACAATTTACTCTGAGCTTCTGAACACCCGTAAAAATTGTCTTTTCACAACAAAAGTCAGAAAACGATAGCTTTTCTAGGTTGTTCTCCTGGCTGGGAACCTAAAACACAGGTCTACAGTCTCAGGGACAAATGGGAAAATTGACTTGAACTACAATAGCTACTGTGGTTGTATTGAATGACAGAGTCTATACTAGGAGAAAGTGAGGACTGCAGATGCTGGAGATCAGAGCTGAAACGTGTGTTGCTGGAAAAGCTCAGCAGGTCAGGCAGCATCCAAGGAACAGGAGAATTGACGTTTCAGGCATAAGAAGAAGGGCTTATGCCCGAAACATCGATTCTCCTGCTCCTTTGATGCTGCCTGACCTGCTGCGCTTTTCCAGCAACACATTTTTCAGAGTCTATACTATCCAATCCTGCTCTTATTTCTTCTGTTTTTATTAAATGAGCTGGGCTAAACATAACTTTTGAATGTTTTGTTTATTATGTTATTAATCTTCACTGTTCCAAATGGAGATAAGACTGGGAGAGAGTGTGTTGTGGGCAGTGAGAGTGCTTCTGAGGTCAGAATTTTAACAAATTGCTTATTTCTAAGTTGGATCCTTCAGAAGGAATTTCTAAATAATGCTCGGAGTTCAAGCAAATATAAATACTTTGCACAGAAAATTGTTATGGAAGCAAAATTGCTGTTATCACAAATGCCTACCTTCTTGTGCAAAACTGATTTGAGCTCATCAGGATTTGTGAATAGCTGAGTTTATGACAGAATAATAAAAATGACTGACTCTCCTATTCTGGGACTGACTCTCCTATTCTGGGACTGACTCTCCTATTCTGGGACTGACTCTGATGGGAATATTCTCAGGGAGCTTGGACTCTTCTCAGGAGTTTTGACAGACAGCCCATAAATAAGTTAGTTTTTATTCCCCTTCAATCCTCCTCCTTCTCTCATGAGGTCAATGAAAATACAGCTAAATGTCTACTTTACAATTCTCAGAACAAAAGTAGTTCAGTTCCTGTTCAATGCTGGTAGTGGAATCATCTGATGTGTCCAAATGAAGTGGACTGCCCAAGACTGTGGGCTCTGACATGTTCAACAAATCTGGTGCAAACTAATGTGAGAGAAAAGCTTAATAATTTCACAAGGTGGTAATAATCTATTTTGCACATCTTACATTATGAAAGTGGGCATGGTAACTGTCGGAGAAATTTGCCCAATAGGTTAGAGATCACAAAACACAGCTCAAAATGAAATTGACAAACAGTTTATTGCAAGCAATATCACTGGAAGAGAAATTGACTCAGGCTGACACAGAACTGACAGACTGCACAGAGACCAGATTTTCTCCTCCCAGAGCTGAGGATGAGACCAGTTTTATAATTTGGAGATACTGGTGTTGGACTGGGGTGTACAAAGTTAAAAATCACACAACACCAGGTTATAGTCCAACCACCTGATGAAGGAGGGTTGCTCCGAAAGCTAGTGCTTCCAATTAAACCTGTTGGACTATAACCTGGTGTTGTGTGATTTTTAACCAGTTTTATAGTAATGCTGCACATTGACACTGATTAAGAAAATGGGAAACTACAATGTTTCTGGAAATGGAGTGATTTAGTTATAAGGATGCTAATTGGAAAACAGTTTATCGGATGAATGTCCTGTTCCTTCACACAATGCAGCATCCTGACAGTATCATGGTTCCATTCATCTTCACAGGTAGGTGTTAAAGTCTTTTCTGAAGTGGTGAGGTGCTTCCATTATCCTGTTTCTGGAGCATGTCCTTGCTGTCTGTCCTGCTCTTTGTGTGGCTTTGGTATTGCTGGGCTTTGAGATCTCTGTCGTGCCCATGGAAGCTTAAAGCGTATTCCATTGTCTGCATGCTGTCTGACCCAGTTTGTGAGCTGCTCGGGAATTTTGGGTGTCCTGGTACAATTTGGCCAATTTGCTTTTGTGGGCCTATCGTGGGTTAGCAAATCTTTTCCCACAGTAACCAAACTGTCTCCTTTTCCATTTTTCTGTCAATGTTTTGTCTGTGAAGCACCTTGAGGTGGACTGTGGCTAATAGTATCCAAGCTCATTCTTTCCTTTGTGATATTCACTAGTCTCGACTCGTGAAAATTATTCAATATTATGCTATGTAAAGGTTGGAGAGACTAACAGTTACAGGGAATATGTTTTAGATGTTTCAATATTGATATAGTTTATGCATAAAAAAGATAATTAATGAGCGGTAACCTTTACAAGTCATTTGAAGGGGTGCTAGAATTATTATAGTTAACTTGCAAAGGCTGTTAGATAAACTATCTGAAATGCTGAGCAAAATAAAGCTATAGCAGCACATCAGAACAGTCATCCTATACAGCAGAAAAAAAGAGAAGTTAGTAAGTTTGGTACACATAGTTTTTATGGATGGAGTTTCTTAACACAAAATAGTTTAAGCTGCTTTGGTAGCCATCAGTCAGTTGAACTCTCAGCATCAGGGTAAGAAGTGTATGTTAGTAATAAAGATTTCTGATTGAGAAGCCAAAGCTGAGTTTGACTTGCTGAGCTACATTTTGTTGAATTTCTAACACAAAAATCTTTCATTAATATTCAAGCTTTTATCAATGTCACCCACTTATTTGCCTCATTTATCACTTGTCAAGTGAAATCCCAATTATTCTGTTACTATTTTTCACCTACAGTGATAGAACTGGATGTTTGCATTAGTGAAAAGAGCTACAAGAATAGTTCTGATAATTTACTGAAACCTTCTTATATTAATGTATTATTCTGAGTATTTTGTGTTGAGAAAGTCTAATTTGAGCAGAAAGGTTTTATGCACTGTCATAGAAGGCTACAGATTAAGAAATGAGCACATTAAATGAAAAAAAGAAGATAATTAAATTACCTTACGTTTATTCTGATTGGTTTAATATTTATTTTGAAAGTTACCCACTTTTGTATTGAAAAAGAGAAAAAATAGATGATAAGAACAGGAGAAAAATTAGGCCATTCAGCCCATCAAGTCTGCTCTACCATTCATGAAGACTTTGACTGATCTCATTGTAGTCTCAACTTGCTGCTTCTGGGAGCTTGATGAATTGAAATTGACTGCTGTCTTTCCTACATTACAACAGAGATTACACTGCATTGGCTGTGAGTACTCTGGCTATCCCACAGTCGTGAAAGATATGATTATATATCCAAGTCTTTCTTATACTGGGTAATACAACAGTTTAGATGCTACAACTTGTTTACATCTAACAGTGAATATATTATAATGAGTTGTGAAATAACTCCACAGAAGCCAGTATCCTGTCACCAAGTCACTTTTAATTTACATATAGCGAGTCCTTGACACTGATCCAGCTCTCTGAGAGCCAGCTTTCAGAGTGAACAGGATGTCTGAAACTCCAGGTTTTTTTTTCTTTATCTACCCCTGCACTTTGTTGTGAGTATGCAGATGTGAGACACAATGAAAAACAACAAGTACATAAATCTTTGACAATCCTGATAATATTTTACAGCCACGGCTCCCTGATTGGACCAGATTAACAGCCCAAAATCAGGGAACTCATAATCTATAAGATCCACCTGGCTGCTCTCATTACAATCCCCACAGGTTGATTTGAAATAATTAGTCAATTTCAGTCAATTTAGTCAGACCACATTTGGAGGACTGTGTGCAGTTCTGGTCGCTGCACTATAGGAAGGATGTGGAGAGGGTGCAAAAGAGCTTTATCAGGATGTTGCCTGGCCTGGCGTGTATTACCTATAAGGAGAGATTGAACAAACTTGGACTGTTTTCAGTAGAGCATTGGAGGCAGAGAGGTGATCTGATGGGATATAAAATAATGAGAGGCATGAATAGGGTGGGTAGTCAGAACCTTTTTTTCCCCCAGAGTGAAAATGACAAATACTCAGGGTCATAGATTTAAGGTGTGTTTAAAGGAGATGTGCAGGGAAACATTTTTACACAGAGGGTGGTAGGTGCCTGGAATGCACTGCCAGGGGAGTTGGCAGAAGCAGATACAATAGCAATGTTTAAGAGGCATTTAGACAGATACACGAACAGGCAGGGAGGGATATGGACGTGGGTTTTTTAAATTCATTCATGAAATGTGGGTATATCTAGTCAAGCTAACACTTACTGCACATTCCTAATTACCCAGAGGGCAGTTAAGAGCCAACCATTTTGCTGTGGGCCTGGAGTACCATGTAGGCCAGACTAGGTAATGATGATAAATTTCCTTCTCTGAAGGACATTAGTTAATGGGTTTTCCTGACAATTAACAATATCTCATGGTCATCATTAGACTCTTTAATTAATTTAAAATCCATCATTTGGCATGGTGAGATTTGAACTAGGGTCCCTAGAACATTAGCTGCACTTTTAGATTAACAATCCAGCAATGATACCACTAGGCCATTGCCTCCCCTGTGCAGGCAGGTGGGCAGACAGATTACATTGGCATCATGGTCAGCACAGACATGGTTGGCTGAAGGGCCTGTTCCTATGCTGCAGTGTTCTTTGTTCCTATATGTCCTAATCTGATGCCATTCACAGAATTATCCAGCTTGTTGTTTGTGTAAGAGTAGTACAATAACTTCCCCCACCCCTTTGCTTTTTCTTCTCGGTCCTGCAAATGTTTTCTGTTATGTATTTATTTATTTATATATAGGCATTTATTCAGTTCCAATTTGAATGTCATTGTTGAATCTACTTTCTCCCATGCTTTCAGTTAGTGCAACAACTTAGACAATAGGTGCAGGAGTAGGCCATTCTGCTCTTCGAGCCTGCACCACCATTCAATATGATCATGGCTGATCATCCTTAATCAGTATCCTAAACTTGCTGTATTAAATATTGTAGCCTCGTATTCCTTTCGGTTACTGGTCTTAATTCTCTGTCCTCAGATTACCAATGCTCCTGCCAATGAAAACAGTTCTCCTTTATTTCCTTGATCATAATTCTTCATGGTTATATAAACAAATTGAATTAACCTTCTTTGCTCTAAAGAAACAACCCCAGCTTCTTCTGCCTCTCCATGTAACTGAAGTCCCAATCTCTCAATTCAAGACTATTCTGTTTGTTAAATCTTTGCTTTGTTCCATTTATATTCTTAGTTTATCCTCATCGCCAATTCAACAGGTCACAATTCACAATTAGGAAATCCAACTAAAGTCTATCAAATCTGACCCTTGTCCAAGTAAATCTCCCAAAACATTTTGCAATGTTTTTCAGCTGCAGGATAATATGTCTATCATTTTACAATGTTATAACATTATATCATTCTCAAGAGCATAAACAAATTTATGTATAAAGTTGTCTTGTATGTCATTGGGTTTTTAGTTACTTTTATCACAAAGGCCCTTAAATCCCTGAAAAGCCCAAGGCTAGAGTTAGCCTTTTCTTTCAAGCTGCCAATCTAAATCTTAGCTCTGACTGCAACAGCCTAATTCGTTGAGCATGTGATTTGCCAAAATGGTATTCACTGGAGACTGCAGAGTGCATTCAGGACATCAGGGGACTACGTAGGTTCTAGTCAGCTCTGACTCCATCATAAAAGCCTGCCTTTATTAATCTTCACTATTTTTGTCTCTCTCTTGCTTCAAAATGATCGTTTGTGTTGTGAACAATTTCCTGCACTGTCAGTCTTCTAGTTTCTCTCCCAGAGCGCAATCTTCTTCTTTGGGTAGGCTGTTTCTCTCTGGAGGACATTACCTAGAGTTATTCTCTTTGAGCATTGCATTTCTAGTTTAGCCTGTTTGATCCAGTCATCTAATATTCAGTAGGCTGTGTAAGATAGAGGTAAAACCTCACACACAGCCAGTGACTGTGATACCACTTTCTTCCCAGCTTTTTTCAGGGAACTGGGATTCCAACCTCTTGTGCATTAATGACTGAGATGCTACAAAGTCAGCTAGAATCAAGGCAAATCTAGTCTCCAAAAAGTCATCCCATCAAGAAAGAAAAAAGGAAAGTCTTCATTTAAATAGTGCTTTTCACTTCTTCAGGACCCCCAAAAGCACCACACAGCTGATCGAGTACTTTTGAAGCATTATCACTGTTTTAAGAATCATTGAAGCCAATTGTGCATTTTAAGCTCACACAATCAGCAATGTGACAAATGACCAGGTAATCAGTATTGATGATAGGTAATGAAAAGATTAATTTCTTCTTTCAGAGAGTTGAGAGAGTTTGGAACTCTGTTCCTCAAAAGATAGTGGAATCAGAGTTTTGAATATTTTTAAGACATTGCTAGGTATATTCTTGACAAATAAGTGGAAGTAAGATTATCAGGGGTATGCAGGAAAGTGGAGTAATCAGATTGGCCATGAAGGAACTGCACCTTCCTCCTCCTGATTCAGATCTTTGTAGAAATATTGACCACACCATTAGGGAGAGCTCATCCTTTCTATTTCAAAGTAGTGACTATGTGATCTTTTACCCTTACCTGAAATGTAGATTCAGGGGCCTCAATTTAATATTTCACCTGAAAGATGCCAACTGCAACAGTGAAGCTTTCCCCATAACGCACCAGGTGCATCCACCTAGACTTTATGTTTAAGTCTCTGGAATTGGGCTTGATTCCACAGCCTCTGACTCAAAATCAAGAAATTCAGAGCTGGAAAATCAAGGCCGACAGTTTAATATTAATAGATACTGTATATCTGACCAACATGTAGAAAATGGAGGTATGATCTGGTATGATCTAATTGAATGGCAGAGCAGGTTTGAAGGGCTGAATGGCCTAATCCTGTTCCTACGTAGGTAGTCTTGGTTCAGACGTAGCACCAACAGGAAGTGAAGGCAAATTTTCATCTTTATATTTTCACAAATGTTATTTTTCATTGAATATGCACAAATATTTTTCATATAAATATATCTCTTATTCTGAGTTACTAACTTCGCTTGATATAGATTCATTGCTAACAAGAGTCATGCAGAATTACAGTATAAGGCGCAAAATGATATGGTTTTTATACCCACTTCTTTGGCAATAGACACACATCAATACAATGTACATCATATTCATCCACGTCACAAGACAATCATTCCTGCAAAAGCTATTTGTGATAATACTTAGAATAGAATGTCACAGATAATTTTGCAAAACATTTGGAACATTTTCATTAACTAAGGAAAGAAATTAATTTCTCCTCAAACTTTTCCAATGTATCTATCATTGGAGGAAAGTAAAAGTCTCTGGGCAATAAGGAAATAATTTGTTCTTATAAAGTATCCTTTTACTTCTCTTAGAAACTAAGGACTTTACTTCCAACAAATTACCTTGGAGTAACACAACAGCTATTTTTCACAAATAGCAATACCAGAAAATTAGTGAATCTCATTTTTTGGTGATCATTGAGAGAGAGCCAAAGTACAGAATAGTGTTAAAAAGGCAGAATTAAAGGCATTCTATCTGAATGCATGCAGCATTAGCAACAGCATAGTAATTGTTTGGCACAAATAGTCTGGATGCATGTATTCATAATCACGACTGAATTTTATGCTTTTCCGGCAGTTAGTCACCCCAAGTCAAACTTTCAATCCTCTAAGCTGTCAAACTGAGTGGTGTTTCCTGTAGCCATCCCCACAGCAGCAACAGTGGAGAAAGCTCAGAGTGCAGGTAAGTGGGTTGAGATTACCAGGGCCCAATCAGACAGGAACTGATGAAGAGAGAATTCTTCCAACAGGGGCAGTCCTTACATGTTGGGAATGTTGTCAATGAACCACAGGGTGGCTGTAAAGAGGGACCCCTTGCACACCTCCCCCCTCCATTTTCTCACCCTAAGATTTCAGAGAGGTCAGGACTGGTGGGTCTCACTGTGTGATGCAGGGTGTGAGGTTGGAAGGCAATGGGCTCTTTCCCCCACCTTCTCCCTGATTTACCTCACTCTCTGCCAGCTTTCAGTCTGCTCCTGGGAGGGAAATGGAATTCTGGCCTAGGTGCTGCAGTGTCCTTGGAGAACAGGTAGATCACTGAGAATTCCCATCGATATGAGGGAGAACACAACTAGCTCCTGCCTGGATCATCAATCCTTTGGAACCTTCTAGGATCTGGAACTTTCAGCTCAGGTTTCTGCTGTCTGCCATAGCTCATTGTTCCTAGGATTGGTTTGTGAACTACTCTGAGTGGGTTTGATGGGTATTGATGATGAATCTTCTCCTGTATCTTGTCACATTTGGCTTCTCTTCTTCTATGCAAGGACAAATAGGGTTTAATTTTCTATACTGTACTGTTGAAATAAAGTAACAATGTAAGGCTAGATATTATTTCCATAAATTAATAAGGTGATAAGAATTAACAACCTACCTCAAAACCTATAGGATTAGTTCAGGACATATCAAGATATCTGTGTACTCCTCCACGCCCGACATTTGGAGATGTCTCACTCAGACAGTGGGAGAATTCACAGTCCCCTGCTGAAGAGTTTGGAGGTGGAGGGGCTTTCTATGTCTCTCCCATTCCTCCCCTTGTTGACCTGTCCACAAAGTTACTTGGAGTGGGCAAGACCTGGCGAGCTTCATCATGACTAAATTGAGGACTTCAAAGACTGATTCCTGTTTGGTCCTATTTCTGAGGCTGGTGGGTCAGCCTGCCTAGCTCTCACATAGGAAGTTGGGCACCTCCCTCAGAGCACCCTTCCTCATCTGGTGCTTACCTCACCCATCCCAGTCTGTCCCTTGCAGCTCCTCCCTAACCCCCAATCCATATCAAGATCCTCAACCAATTCTGCCCACCCCTTCCCCAGCCATGCAACACACGCACTGCTAGTCAGTGCTCAGTGTTAACTGTGATTAATGAGATCATGTTACTTGCCTGAAAACCCACTTCAAAACTCCTCCCCAATGAAATATTTTCTATCAAATTCAGAAATTGCTGAAAAAACTCAGGTCTGGCAGCATCTGTGGAGAGAAAGCAGAGTTAATTTTTCAGGTCTGGTGAACCTTCTTCAGAACAGAAGTTTTCCAGCAATTTCTGAAATTATATCCGGAATCTGCAGTTCTTTGGTTTTTTTGATATATTTTCTAACAATACTGTATGATCTGACCCTTCCTCCAAGAACATACTAGCTCTCCCTTGAAGCCAGGAGTTTGTCAGAAAATTGTTGCTCCCCAGCGTCAGGTACAAGATTGTTATAAGGAATGTTTCTACTAATTCTCACTAATATCTGAAGATAACCGGATATCTGTTATAATATTCCTTTCTGTAAGAAAAGCAAAATTACTTTGCATGTTTACTTCCTTCTCCATTTGTTTCCATCACTGCAAAGCCACCAGTCCATATAATTTCATGACTGTATTAGAAAGTGCACCTAACTTTGCTTTATGAAATGATTCTCAGTGTGTGAAATAACTGGTTGGAGTTACAATGCTAAATCGTTGCAGTAGTATTGGTGAGATTGTTACTGTCAGCATAATTGCTATCTATCTAAACCCAGCTCACAGAGTTTTGCAGTGTTTTCACTTTGCACCTGAGATGTGTGGAGAATACAAATTTAGAAGCAGTGTTGCAGCATAACCCTTGCTTTGCAGCAGTCAGAGCAAATCCTTATGATCAGACAGTGACTGCTTAATTCTGGATGGAATTGGATTGAATGCATAGGGCACAAGGAGAGAGGACAGCAACAAGCTTGAGTCCATTACCTGAGGGCCACAACAGACAGTGAGTTGCCATGTGCCAGTGACTGACACATTCGAGCCACCTTTTATCTTCATTTCAAGGGCAGCAGTTGCTGGACTGGATTGAGTACCCATTATAGATTTGTGCTGGTGATTGTAACATCACCATCACCGAGTGCAGAGCAGTGGCGTCTGAATTCACTATTTTTTGTGCCTGGTATGTAATTTAGCAATGTGAAAAAGGTTCCCACACCATTTAGTCTGGTAATAAAGTTAATGGGTTAGGAAATAGTAACAGTGAATACAACCAGCAGCCCGTGAATCCCCCCGTACTTGCAGCAGAGACAGCGACTATGTGGAACCTCTGCAGCTACCTGAACTTGAGGTCACAGCACCTACCCATAGCACCACAAACTGGACGCATGCTATTCTTGCTCTTGTTCTTCATCTTTACTGTGCTGATTGAGGGTAAGTTATTGTGCAGAATGCTATCAGGTGTGTATTTGTTCAGAGATAATATTTGTTCCTTCATTTTTATGGAAAAAGAAGAGAGCAAAATGCCAGTGTTTTGCAACATAACCCTGACAGGGTTATCTTGCTAGAGATACCAGGAGTTGAAAGTGATTGATATGAGTCACTCCGTCAATAAGTACCCGGCCAGTTGCTTTTCATTATGATTTTCTCAATGAGAGTAGCATGCTGTTCTGCCAATGTGGGACTGTTTGCACCAGTCTGAACATAATAACTAAGAGCAGGAGTACAGGTAAATAAATCCCTCAAGCCTGCTTTGCCATTTGGTACGATCATAGCTGACCTCATCTCTGAGCAACATGTCATGAAGCCAACCACAAAACTGGCTACTTTATAAGGGAGAGTAAACTGCTCAATGTCTCTTCATAACACAAACTACCCGTCTCTGAACTGCCTCCGATACAATTATATCCCTCCTCAAATAAGGGGACCAACATTGATCACAATACTCCCAATGCGGTCTCACTAATCCCTTATACATTTGCAGCAACACTTTCCTACCTTTATGCTCTGTTCCTTTTAGCAATATAATGCCAAAATTCCATTTGCCTTCCTTATTATCTGCTGAAACCATATATAGTTTTCTGCGATTCATGTGCACAGATCCCTGTGCACTGAAATACTCTGAAATTTATCTTGAGTTGGGTAATAAGTTATTTTTCTATTCCTGTGACCAAAATAGATGACTTCACACTTATCCCCATTAAACTTTATCTGCCAAATTCTGGCCCATTCACCAAACCTCTCCATGTGTATTTGTAAATTTAGAACATAGAACATAGAACAGTACAGCACAGTCCAGGCCCTTCAGCCCGTAATGTTGTTGTGCCGAGCATTTATCTTAATCTAAGATCAACCTAACCTACACACCCCTCAATTTACTGCCATCCATGTGCTTGTCCAGCAGTCACTTAAATGTCTCTAATGTCTCTGACTCTACTACCACCACTGGCAGTGCATTCCATGCACCCACCAATCTTTGCGTAAAGAACATACCTCTAACATCTCCTCTATACCTTTATCCAATCACCTTAAAATTATGACCCCTTGTGATAGCCATTTCTGCTCTGGGAAAATATCCTTGGCTATCTACTCTATTTCTGAAGAAGGGCTTTTGCCCGAATCGTCGATTCTCCGGTTCCTTGGATGCTGCCTGACCTGCTGCGTTTTTCCAGCAACACATTTTTCAGCTCTGATCTCCAGCATCTGCAGTCCTCACTTTCTCCTAGCTACTCTATCTCATTTCCTTGTACACCTCTATCAAGTCACGTCTCTTGCCCCTTCTCCCCAATGTGAAGAGCCCAAGATCACTCAACCTCTCTTAAGACAAGCCCTCCAATCCAGACAGCATCCTGGTAAATCTCCTTTGCACCCTCTCTAAAGCTGAAAATGTGTTGCTGGAAAAGCGCAGCAGGTCAGGCAGCATCCAGGGAACAGGAGAATCGACGTTTCGGGCATAAGCCCTTCTTCAGGAATGGGGAAGGGCTTATGCCCGAAACGTCGATTCTCCTGTTCCCTGGATGCTGCCTGACCTGCTGCGCTTTTCCAGCAACACATTTTCAGCTCTGATCTCCAGCATCTGCAGACCTCACTTTCCCCTCTCTAAAGCACCTACATCTTTCCTATAATGAGGTGACCAGAACTGGACACAATATTCCAAGTGTGGTCTCACCAGTGTTTTATAGAGCTGCAGCAAAACCTCACGGCTCTTAAACTCAATCTTCCTGTTAATGAAAGCCAAAACACCATATGCCTTCTCAATAACCCTATCAACTTGGGTGGCAACTTTGAGGGATCGAAGTACATGGACCCCAAGATCCTGTTGTTCCTCCACACTGCCAAGAATCCTGTCTTTAACCCTGTATTCTGCATTCAAATTTGACTTTCCAAAATGAATGACTTCACATTTATCCAGGTTGAACTCCATCTGCCACTTCTCAGCCCAGCTCTGCATCCTGTCAATGTCATGTTGTAGCCTGCAGCAGCCCTCGACACTATCTACAGCACACCAACCTTTGTGTCATTGGCAAACTTACTAACCCAACCTTCCACTTCTTCATCCATGTCATTTATAAAAACTACAAAGAATCCCAAGAACAGATCCCTGCAGGACACCACTGGTCACCAACCTCCAGGCGGAATACTTTTCATCCACTGCCACTCGCTGTCTTCTTTTGGCCAGCCAATTCTGTATCCAGACAGCCAAATTTCCCTGTATCCCATACCTCCTAACTTTCTGAATGAGCCTACGGTGGGGATCCTTATCAAATACTGAAATCCATATACACCACATCCACTGTTCTACCTTCGTTAACTTGTCTCTTCACATCCTCAAAGAACTCAATAAGGCTTGCGAGGCATGATCTGCTCCTCAGAAAGCCATGCTGATTATCTCTAATCAAACTATGCTGTTCTAAATAATCTTAAATCCTGTCTCTCAGAATCCTCTCCAATAATCTGATGTAAGACTGACTGGTCTCTAATTCCCAGGGATTTCCCTATTCCTTTTCTTGAACAGAGGAACAACATTCGCCTCCCTCCAATCAGCCAGTACTATGCCTGTGGAGGGTGAGGATGAAAAGATCATCGCCAGAGGTGCAGCAATCTTATTCCTTGCTCTCTGTAGTAACCTTGGATATATCTGGTCCAACCCTGGGGACTTGGCTATCTTGATGCTTCCCAGAATTTCCAGCACATCCACTTTCTTCATATTAATCTTTTCAAGCCTATTAACCTGGTCCACGGTGTTCACACTATCAACAAGGTCCCCCTCTCTAGTGAATACTGAAGCAAAAAAACTAATTTTATGGCCTCTCCTACCTCTTCAGATTCCAGGCACAAGTTCTCTCCACGATTCATGATCAGCCCTACCGTCTCTCTGATCATTCTCTTATTTCTCATGTAAGTATAGAACTCCTTTGGGTTTCTCTAACCCTTTCTGTCGAGGCTTTTTTGTGCCCCCTCTTAGCTCTCCTCAGTCCATTTTTTGAGTTCTTTCCTAGTTACCCTGTAATCCTCTAAAGCTGTGCCAGATCCTTGCTTCCTCAACATTAAGTAAGCTTCCTTCTTCTTCTTGATAAGAAGCTCCTCTGCTCGAGTTATCCAAGGCTCCTTCACCTTACCATTTCTTGCCTGTCTCAGTGGGACAAAGTTATCCAACAGTCACAACAAGTGCTCCTTAAACAGCCTCCACATTTCTGTTATGCCTTTTCCATAGAACAATTGTTCCCAATTTATACTCCACACCTCCTGTATAATAGCAGTATAATTTCACCTCCCCCAATTAAATACCTTTTCGTACTGTCAGTTCCTATCTCTCTCCATGGCTATGGTAAAGGTGAGGCAGTTATGGTTGTCACCAAAATGCTTTTCCACCAAGAGATCTGACACCTGGCCTGGCTCATTGCCAACCACCAAATCCAATATGGCCGTCTCCTATTTGGCCTATCTACATATTGAGTCAGGAATCTTTCCTGGACACACCTGACAAAATCAACTCCACTCGAATGATCTGCACTAAGGAGGTTCCAATCAATATTGGGGAAGTTGAAGTCAGCCTTAACAACAACTGTTACATCAGCACCGTTCCAAGATCTACTGTCCAATCTGTCCTTCCATCTCTCTGCAGCTAGTGGCGGGTCTATTGAAAACACCCAATAAAGTGACTGCTCCTTTCCTGTTACTGACTCCCACCCCCATACTGACTCAGTAGATAAACCCTCCTTAACAACCTCCTTTTCTGCAGCTGTGATGCACTCTCTAATTAACAATGCTACTCCCCCTCCTCTTTTACCCCCCCCGCTGTTCTTTTAAAAGATCTAAACCCTGGAACATCCAGCAACCATTCCTGCCCCTGTGAAATCCATATCTCCGTTATGGCCATAATATCATATTTCCAAGTACTGATCCATACTCTAAGTTCATCACTCTTATTCCTGACACTCCTTGCATTGAAACACACACTTTAACCCATCCCTTTTTGCTATCAACTGTCTATCCTTCCTAACAGACTCTCTGCATTCTATTTCTGCCCATTCAACAACTACCCTCTCCTCTGATCTGTAGTTCTGATTCCCATTCCCTGCCAAACTAGTTTAAACCCTCCTGAAGTGCTCTAGCAAATCTCTTGCCCAGGACATTGGTGCCTCTCCAGTTTAAGCCCTTAATGTACAGGTCCCACCTTATCCAGAACATACCCCAATGATCCACGTGTCTGAAGCCCTCACTCCTGTACCAGCTCTGTAGCCACGTGTTTAGCTGCACTCAGTCCCTGTTCCTCACCTCACTCGCATATGGCACCAGTAGTAATCCTGAGATTACTACGCTGCTCGTCCTGCTTTTTAGCTTCCAACCTATCTCCCTGAAATCATTTTTTAGGTCCTCATCCCTTTTCCTGGCTATGTCATTGGTGCCAATGTGCACCACAACTTATGGCTGCTCACCCTCCCCTTCGGAATCTTGTAGACGTGATCAGAGACATCCCCGACCCTGGCCCCTGGGAGGCAACATACCTTCTGGCAGGCCCGTTCGCGAACACAGAATCTATGGTCTGTTTCTCTAACCATTGAATCTCCTACCAATAGCGCTTTTCTATTCTCCCCCCTTCCCTTCTGAGTCACAGAGCTGTGCTCAGAGCCAGAGACATGGTCACTATGTCTTTCCCCGGGTAGATTGGTTCCCCCCCCCCTACAGTATCCAAAAGGATATACAATACTTATTGTTGAGGGGAACAGCCACAGGAAATCCCTGCGCTGTCTGTCTGTTCTCTTTCCATTCCCTGACTGTAACCCATCTACTTTTTTCCTGTACTGAGGGGTGACTACCTCCCTGTAACTCCTCTCAATTAGTCCCTCAGCCTCCCGAATTACCCCAAGTTCATCCAGTTCCAGCTCCAGTTCCCTGACACGGTTTCCGAGCTGTTGGAGTTGAGTGCATTTCCTGCAGATGAATTCAGTGGAGACACGAGTGGTGACCCTTACCTCCCACATTCTACAGGAGGAGCATACAACTGTCCTAACATCCATTCCCAATGTTCTGAATTCCCAAAGAGATTATTGAAAAAAACTAGTAACCATACTGAATCGACACACAGAACCTTTGTTTTGGTTAGTGGATAAGGATGAGACACTCCCACCCAGTTATTTGGGGTAAAACAACTGCCCAAATACATTACCTCACTTACCTCACTTACGCAGCAGTCCTGTGTCTGCTCCTGCTCAGTGTGTGCTCTGCCGATTCATGAGGTAAGTTATTAAAGGATTAAATTACCTTCCTGGCTGCCCCCGATCCTCGCTCTCACTACTAGGCGGTTTTGTGGGAACGAGAGAGACTCACGATTGGTATGTTGGGGCCAAAGGGCCTGTACTGCGCTGTATTCTTCTATGTTCTATGTTCTATGTTCTATGTACTCCCACTGCTGCTGCAAAAATGGAGCATTTCTCATTTCTTCAGTGCAGCAAAGGCCTGTGATGGCTTGTGTGAAGCGCACAATGGTATTTATGGGTGGTTTGAGCATGCATATTGATTTACATTAGTCAACTTGGCAAGGGTAGCCCTGAAGAAAGGTTAATAGAGTGTATAAGGGACTGTTTCTTAAAACAACATGTCATGGAGACAAGCGCAGAACTGTTATTTAAGATTTGGTATTATGTAATGAAGAAGGATTGACAAATGGTCTTACAGTTAAGGATCCTCTTGGAAGGATTGGCCACAACATGCTCGAGTTTCAAATTCAGATTGAAAGTGAAGACAGATTCATGTAGAAGAGTTTTAACATTAGGCAAACGTAATTATAGAAGCCTGAGGAAGGAATTGGACTGAGCAAAATTATAAAAGGTCAGGTAACAGTAACAGGATAGGTCAGAGTCAGCATGGATTTATAAAGGGGAAATCATGCTTGACTAATCTTCTGGAATTTTTTGAGGATATAACTCTGAAGATGGATGAGGGAGATCCAGTAGATGTAGTGTACCTGGACTTTCAGAAAGCTTTTGATAAAGTCCCACATAGGAGGTTAGTGAGCAAAATTAGGGTGCATGGTATTAGGGGCAAAGTACTAACTTGGATTGAAAGTTGGTTGGCTGATAGGAAACAAAGAGGAGTGATAAAC
>NC_057741.1:41820690-41838214 GCF_004010195.1 Chiloscyllium plagiosum
GGGAGTGCAGCGTAGGTTCACAAGGTCAATTCCTGGAATGGCAGGATTACCTTACGCTGAAAGACTGGAGCGACTGGGTTTGTATACCCTTGAGTTTAGAAGACTGAGAGGGGATCTGATTGAGACATATAAGATTATTAAAGGATTGGACACTCTGGAGGCAGGAAACATGTTTCCGCTGGTGGGTGAGTGCCAAACCAGAGGACACAGCTTAAAGATATGGGGTGGACCATTTAGATCAGAGATGAGGAGAAACTTCTTCACCCAGAGAGTGGTGGCTGTATGGAATGCTCTGCCCCAGAAGGCAGTGGAGGCCCAGTCTCTGGATTCGTCTTAAGAAAGAGTTGGATAGAGCTCTCAAGGATAGTGGAATCAAGGGTTATGGAGATAAGGCAGGGACAGGATACTGATTAAGGATGATCAGCCATGATCATATTGAATGGTGGTGCAGGCTCGAAGGGCAGAATGGCCTACTCCTGAACCTATTGTTTATTGACAGTTGAAGAGTGCTTCGGGAGATACTAAATACCTCTCAATTAAAGTCTATTCCTAAGAGGAGGAGGAATTGTAAAAAGTAAATATTGGCCCTTTAGAGGACAAAAATGATGAGGTAATAATGGGAAACTCAGAAGTGGCTGAGGCACACTACAATATTCCCAAAAACTGCAGTTACTGTATTGGACGAAATATTATTGAAATTACTATAACTAGGGAGAAGCTTTAGATAACCTGATGGGATTAAGGCAGATAAGTCCACCAGGGCCTGATAGCCTGCACCCTAGGATATTAAAGGAGGTGGCATCAGAGTTAATGGGTCCATTAGTTATGATTTTCCAAAATTCCCTGGATTCTGGACAGGTATCAGTAGATTGAAAACATGTTAATGTGACGCCCCTATTCAAAAAAGTACATAGGCCAAAAGTGAGAAACAACAGATTAGTTGTTTTGACCCCTGTAGTGGGGAAGTTGTTGGTGTCAATCATAAAGAAAGAGATAACTGAACAGTTGGAAAAACAAAGCCCAATTTGCTGGTATCAGCAAGTTTCAAGAAAGCCAAGTTGTGCATGACAAACATTCTGGAGTTCTTTGAGGATGTAAGCAGCAAGGTAGATAATGGGGATCTGTTGGATGTGGTATATCTAGACTTCCAAAAGACATTTGACAAGGTGCTCCATAAAAGACTGATCCAAAGTTTAGATCCCAGGAGGTTTAGCTTGGATAGAGGATTGGCTGACTGATAGAAAGCAGAGCGTCGGGATAAATAGGTCCTTCTCTGTGGGCTGCTGCAGGGTTCAGTTCTTGGACCTCAACTATTTATAATCACTATAAATTATCTGTAAGCTGGGACAGAGTGTAATATAGCAATGTTCACAGGTGTTACTAAAATAGTTGGGCCGTGATGAGGAGATATAAATAGGCTATTGGATAGGATATTGATAGGCTCAGAGAATCTGGCAGATGAAGTTTAATCTGGATAAGTGTGAGGTTGTCCATTTTGGCTGGAAATACAAAAGGGAAAATTATTAATTAAATGGGAAGCAGATTCAAAGTGTGTCAGTGTAGAGGCCATACGGATGGCCATGTGTGTGAATTGCAGGAAGCGGGTACGCAGTCACAGCATATAATATGAAAGATAAATGGAATCCTGGCATTTATTGTAAAAGAATAATTCCTGAAGGGCTTATGCCCGAAACATCGATTCTCCTGCTCTTTGGATGCTGCCTGACCTGGTGCACTTTTCCAGCAATACATTTTCAGCATTTATTGTAAAAGGATTGGATTATAAAAGTAAAGAAGTGTGGTTACAATTATATAAGGCTTTGGTGAGACCACAGCTGGAGTAGTGTATCCTGTTCTGGTCTATTTATTTGAGGAAGGATGTGGTAGCACTGGACGCAGTTCAAAGGAGGTTCACCAGGTTGATTCCAGGGATGAAGTGGCTGTCGAATGAGGAGCGGTTTAAAAGCTTGAATAAGAAGAGGTTATAGATACAGAGTGAGATGAGGTAGGTTCAAAACAGAGATGAGGAGAAACTACTCTTGGAGCTGTTATCTCCTGAAATAAATACTTGTTGACACCAGTCTCAACTTTATCCTTAAATCTCCTGAATCTGTTCCCTCATGTTCCACTCCCCAAAAATCTGAAATGGCAATTGTATCTTTTTTTAAAGATTTACATTTTCTATCCTGTTACACAGCTCATGTACTTCAATGAGCTTCCTATAGAATATCTTTTCTCCTTTGTGAAGACATGGATTTGATTCTCGGGCAAGAGCCCTTCTTCAGGAATCTGATTAAATGTGCTCCCCATTCAATGAGATCATGACTGATCTGATAATCCTCAACTCCATTTTCCTTACAACCCTTGATTCCCCCAACTGATTAAAAATCTGTCTTGAAATCTTTCTCAGCACTAAATATTTTTGCTGTGGCAGAGCCAGTGTTAGACTGGGGTGGACAAAGTTAAAAATCTCACAACATCAGATTATAGTCCAACAGGCTTATTTGGAAGTACTACCTTTGTCTAGTAGCTAGTGGAACAAGATCATAAGACACAGAATTTATAGTAAAAGATCAAAGTGTCATACAACTGATGCAATGTATTGAACAAGCCTAGATTGTTGTTAAGTCTTTAATCACTTTAGAATGAGGATGCAGGTTTAAATTGATTAATATGTAAATCCCAGAACTTCTTTCAAGTCACAGTCCTGAGAAAACTTAAGATTTTATAAAAAAAAGTGACATCTCAGCTCAGACAATGCATTAAAGGTGTGTGGTTAGAGTCTATCTGTATCCCAGCCTTGAGTCAGACTGATTCTGTTTCCAAAGTAGGAATTGATAAAATGTCACATGGACTGACTGCCGACAGATTGTGCGCTTTTTGAACAAAATATTCTTAGCAACTGTGTCTGACACAATTTGTGGTAAAGAACACTACGGATTCAGTATCCTCTGAAAGAAGAAATTCCTTCTCATCTTAGTCTTAATTGTGTGACCCTTTATTCTGGGATAATACCTATGGTCCACCACAAGGGGAAACCAATGGTCTACATCTATCCTATCAAGTCCCCTAAGAATCTTGTATGTTTCAATAAGATTGTCTCTCATTCTTCTAAACTTCAGTGAGTATAGGCCCAATGTATTTAATCTCTCCTCATAAGAAAATTCATCCATACTGGGACCAATTTGGTGAACCTTCTGTAAAGTGCCTCCAATGGCAGTATGTCTGGTTCCACACTCTGCCCCAGAAGGCAGTGGAGGCCAAGTCTCTGGATATTTTCAAGAAAGAGATGGATAGAGCTCTTAAAGATATTGGAATCAAACATTATGGGGATAAGGCAGGAACAGGATACTGATTGTGGATGATCAGCCATGATCATAATGAATGGTGGTGCTGGCTCAAAGGGCTGAATGGCCTACTTCTGCACCTACTGTCTATTGTCTATTGTCACACCTGCAGGGGCATTGCAACTGACCAAAGGGGTGTCCAAGGTAATTTTTGAAAAATGCACTGAAAACAGATCTTACCTGGTCTAATTTCTCTAAAATCCCAATTCCTTGGCGATAGTTGTTAATGAAATGGAAATGTGTGTATCAGGACCTGGGTTAATAAGAATGAGAGAGGCTGAATTTAGGAGCAGGGCTTGCAGTTCTCCGTACTTCCTGCACAGCAGAGCTGCCCGATGTTCAGGTGAAAATCAAAGCACTGTTCAGTAAACTGCTGCAATCTTGTCATATACCACTGACAACAATTTGTTTATTTGGCATGTTTAAAATAATAAAACATCCCAAGGTGCTTCACAGGGGCAAAACTAGACAACAAGACACAGGAGCTATTAGTTCAGACGATTTAAAGCTTGGTTAAAGAGATAACTCTCAGGGCGTGTCTGGTGAAGAAAGAATAGTAACAAGTTGGAGAGGTTCAGGGAGGCTGTTTCAGAGGTTAGAAAGCTGACGGTGTTGTGATTGATGGTGGAGTGATTGAAATTGGAACTGCTTAAAGGAATTGCATATACACAGACATCCCTGAGGGGAAGGGGATTGATGAGAAGTACAGAGGTATGAAGGGATAAGGACTTGGAGAGATTTGTAAACAAGGATTAGATATTTGTCAGAGAGAGGGATGGTGCCAGGAGTTGGAGGTGGAGTTTGAAGTGAGAAATGAAAGCAATCGCTCAGTCCTCCCAATATTTAATTGAAGGAATGGCTGTTGAATAAGTTGCCTGATAATTTAACAAACATGAAGGTGTCAAGAGAGGTGTTGGTGAGTTACTGCTGGGCATTCAGTCGATAATTGAAAATTGACAGTGCTTTGGGATGATGTCACCACAGGACATGTCAGAGATGAGAAATAGGGAAAAGTCAAGTCCAGGTCCTTGGAGACACCAACAGTATCTCAGTGGAAGAGAGTGGGAAAACGAGCCATTCCAAGTAATACCTGGTTACATTTAATTACAAATGGAACAACTGATAGTGGAGAGGAATTCTCTTTAACCTCATTCAGCAATGGCTCAGTGGTTTTGGCAGAGAGTGGATGTGGCTTTTGCAGATAATAGTTTATTGGCTGGCCTGCCATGCCATTCATAAAGGAAACAAGTGTAAAGTTCACAAACTGCGAGCATTGAAATAACAGAAATATATTCCATTAAGTTCCACGGATAACAAAAAAAAATTCTGTTAGCTTTTTCTCCAAATAGTTTTCATCAACATCTTTTGAAAAAAAAACTCGCAAGAATGCTATTTTGCCTTTTGTTGAGAAAAACTACTGACGTTTGTTCTCTATGTATGACTGTCATTTTCATATCACTCCTTACTGTGAGATTATTGTTAAACTAACTGATTCACAGCATCTTACAGCATAGAAGAAACCTGTTTGTTTGATTGATGGTATGTATCAGAAAGCAGACTTTCTCCAGATCCTCTGCTGTTTGGTGAGCTGTAAGGACAACATGATGTATTGGTAATAAAAGGAATGTGGCTTAAAAATGGTGAACAGTAGATGCTTGATATTCATGGATTCAAAGTGGAAATTATAAAGAATGAAGAAATGGAGTGATGGTGGTTCTGATTAGGGAAGACATTGGAAAGTGAAGATACCTTGAGAAGGCAAAATCATATTTTGATAGAATTGAAGAACAAAAAGGAGATTATCTTCCTACTGGGAATACTCTAAATAGATCAATGGAGAGAAAGGAGAACAAATCTATAGGAAAATTACAGAGATGTGCAAGAACTATACAGTGGTAATAGTGGTGGTCTTTAATTACTGGAATTGGGATAATGATAAAAGGGAAAACAGGGAGGAATTTCTGAAATGTTCCGGAGAACTCGACAATATGTTTTTGATTCAATGATGTAGGGGGCATTGATGGACCTGGTTCTCAGAAATAAGCTGGGGAAAGTGGAGCAAATGTCCATAGCAGAATACTTACAGCAATCATTGTGGCAAAAAGTTCAGATTACGAGAAAAACAAAGAATAATTTAATGCAGAATTTTGAAATTGGAAGAGGTCTAACTTAGTAGAATGAGAGTAAAATGTACACAATTCTAATGAGAAAACTTGTAATAGAACAGCTGATCTTTAAAGACAAGATGCTTCCGGTACGGAATAGGTAAAATCCAATAAGGTTCAAAGGTAAAGGAAGCAAAACCAGGTTCTTTGACTGATAATGGAAATAGAAACTATATTGAAATAGTAAAAGAGGTGGTGTCATGCATGTTAGGTAAATTCTTCAAGTGAGGACCAGGCCAAATATAAGTCAAAAGAGTAGAGAGAAAGAGAATGTGAATAGATGACAATCAACATAAAGGAAACCCAAGAATCTTTTACTAGCATCTGCATAGTAAGTTGATGGTAAGAGATGGGGGTCTTGTTCTATTGAACTATATCCCTTTATGATCTGAGGAAGATAAACTCACAAAACACAAAAGACTAAAAAAGACTATTGCATTTTAAGAAGGGCAAAAAAAACCCATCTTTATTGGCTAATGGTCTGAAAAACAAAAGATACAAGCTGATGAATATTCGCAATCCACTGGGTTTCTTGTTGGTGAAATCAAATTGGCAAGCAAATTTTAGTTTGGTTGAAAATCAAGTTGATTTTGGAAAACACTCACAATTCAGCTTCTCATGGTTTACAAGATAGTCAAAAAATTACTTCAACTAAGAAAGGAAGACAGAGAGAAAGACTTTCAGCTTTATTGCAGCTTTGGAGGTTTTCTTCATTCTGATTTGCTAAGATTTTGAAGCAGAAACCAAGACCACAAAGGGCTGCTGGGTAACCATCAGTACAGGAGCTCCAGAATCTTTTCTGAAGCCACATTTTACAGTAATTAAGGGCAATAACCCAATTTCTTATCTCCTGAAATGCGTGGCTGCTTTTCCAAACTTACTCGACTTGCTGTAATCAGCAAATGGATCACAGTTGTATTAAACTGTTGACCTAGGTTCCAAGAAATTACATGGGCCCCATTCACCCTTGGTTAAAATATCTGTTCAATATCAAAAGTGTCTAAATAGTTCAATATTTTGCAGTTTTTCAAATAGTTCAAGTACATATGTAGTCTCAACAGTAGGGTAGGCAAAGCTTTACTTCCCATTCCTAATTGACCTATAGTTTGGTGAACCATCATGTTGAACTATGGCAGTCCATGTAGATCACCTGCAGTACATCCTGGGACTGAGGTGATTTTCCTTCTAAAGACCCACAACTATCTTCCTTTGTACTAGATATCACTCCAAATAGTGGAGAGTTATCCTCCACATCCTATCAACTGTAGTTTTGCTAAGGCTCCTTAATGCCAGTCAAAAGCTGTCTTGATGCCAAAGGCAGTCAGTCTTAACTCACCTACTAAATTCCCCTCTGTTTAGACTAAGGTTGCAATAAAGTCAGGAACTGAGTGGTCCTGGTGGAACCCAAAATGAAGGGGGATTATTTGGTGAGAGCAGGTCCAGAGTCGGGAGAGGTTGTCTGTGAGTGGTGGTTGGAGTGCAGGCATGTCAGTTCAAGATTTACTGATGATATGGAACAGAGTTTGGTGCATCTAATGTTTCTGAGATGATCATTAAACTGAGTCAGTTGTAATCCTCTGAAGATGGGAACTTAAAGTTGGTGACCTCTTTAGAGGCTTCCAGGTGCCAAGTAATTGCTGATCAGGTTTCAAATTGCAAGGAGATTCCTGAGGGTCATCTGCGTTGGGATGTCTGCATGGTCCCAGCACAACTCCTAGCACCACTGTTGCAACAACCAACTTCCCATGAGAAGATCTGAACCATTGACTCCAGTTCTAGTCACCATATTTTATGATGGATGGGAGGGTTATTGAGAGGGTGAAGATGAGATTTGCTTCATGCACCATTTTCAGTTCTGGAGTTTTTTCTGTTTGGAACAATGTGGTTGAAGGGGAATGTGATAGGTATACTGACAGAAAGTGCTGGAGAAACTCAGCAGGTTTGTCAGCAACTGTACAGTCAGAAACAGAGTTAACATTTTGAGTTCAATATAACTTCCTCAAAACACAGAGCTCATACAGAGTGTGAAGTCATTGGGAATAGGAGTGACTGGATTACTCCAGAAAGAGAATATCAATTTTATGAGCCTGAAAGCCTGAAATGACTCTGTGGTCTGAAAACAAAATCAATGCTATTTATGATGGGAGAGAAAACTAAAAATTAGAGTCTTAATAAACATTTAAAACAAAGCTATTTCAAGCTTATTGAATCAATATTATTTCAATCCAGAATAGACACATTGAAACAACAGCCAAAACTGAATAATTGGGAAAATGAAGCCATAACAGGTGTAGTTCAGATATTTTCTGATATCCACATATTCTGGACATTTGATAATACTCAGCATCCAAAGGCTTAGGAACAAGTGCTGAAATACATTACCGAGTGAGTATTGCAATGACACAGGCTCAGTACAGACTGAGGGAGTGCTGCTCTGTGGGATGGTCAGGGCTGAGGGAGTGCTGCATGATTGGAGGGTCAGTACTAAGAGAATGTCACACTATCGGAAGGTCAGTACTGAGGGAGTGCTGTACTGTCAGAGGGTCAGCACTGTAGGGGTGGCGCACTGTCGAATGGTTAATACTGAGGGAGTGCCACAATGTCAGAGTGTCAGTGCTGAGGGAGTGCCACACTGTTGGAAGGTCAGTACTGAGGGAGTACCACACTGTCGGAAGGTCAGTGCTGAGGGAGTGCCACACTGTCAGAGTGTCAGTGCTGAGGGAGTACCACACTGTCGGAAGGTCAGTGCTGAGGGAGTACCACACTGTCGGAAGGTCAGTGCTGAGGGAGTGCACACTGTCGGAAGGTCAGTACTGAGAGAATGCTGCAGTGTCAGAGTGTCAGTGCTGAGGGAGTGCCACACTGTCGGAAGGTCAGTGCTGAGGGAGTGCCACACTGTCAGAGTGTCAGTACTGAGGGAGTGCCGCACTGTTGGAAGGTCAGTACTGAGGGAGTACCACACTGTCGGAAGGTCAGTGCTGAGGGAGTACCACACTGTCGGAAGGTCAGTACTGAGAGAATGCTGCAGTGTCAGATGGTCAGTTCAATGAGAAATACAGGAAGGCATCCAAAAGCAGCACCAGACCTATCTAAAAATGATGTCAAGCTGGTGAAGGTACAAAACATAGGTATTTGCGTGATAAACAGTACAAGCAGCATGACAGACAGAGCTAAGTGATGTTATAACCAATGAATTAGTTCTAAGCACTACAATCCTGCCACATGATGTATATTGTGGTGTACAGTTAAACAACTTAATAAAGGAGGAGACCTCAGATATATCCCCATCCTCAGTGATGAGTTTCCCAGCATATTAGAGCTGAAGACAAGGCTGAAGCATTTGCACAATCTTAAACCAGAAATGTCAGGTGGATGGTCCACTTCAGAATCTGCCAGAGATCACGAACATCACTCAAGCTAATCTTCAACCAGTTCCATACACTGCATGTGATATCAAGAAACAGTTGGAGGCACTGGATACTGACAACACTCCAGCAATAGTACTAAAGAGGTCTGCTCCATAACCTGCTCCCCTAGCTAAGCTCTTCCAGTACAGCATCTACCAGACAATGTGTAAAACTCCCCGGGTATGTCCCATAAACAAATAGAATGACAAATTCAACCTGGCCAATTACCACCCCATCATTCTACTCTCAATTATTAGTAAAGTGATAGGAGGTGTCATCAACAGTGCTTTTAAGCAGTACCTGCTCAGCAATAACCCACTCAGTGATGCCCAGTTTGGGTCCCACCAGGGCCACTCAGCTCCTGACTGCATTACAGCCTTCAAACATGAACAAAAGAGCTGAATTCCTGAGGTGAGGTAAGAGGGACAGCCCCTGACATCAAGTCTGAATTTGATCGAGTGTACCATCAAGGAGTCCTAGCAAAACTGAAGTCAATGAAAATCAAAGGGAAAATTCTCTACTCGTTGGAGTCATACCTGTCTCATAGAAAGAATGTCGTGGTTGTTGGAGGTCGGTCATCTCAGCGTCAGGACATCTCTGCGGGAGTTCTTAGGCTTAACCATTTTCAGTTGCTTCATCAGTTACCTACCGTCCATCATAAGATCAGAGGTGGGACTGTTTGCTGATGATTACACCAATGTCCAGCACTATTTGTGATTCCTCAGATACAGAAGCAGTTCATGGTCAATGCAGCAAAACCTGGACAATATCCAAGTTTGGTCTGACAAGAGGCAAGGACCATTTGTGCCTGGTACTGACCATATCCATAGAGAGAATGTTGTCCCTTGACATTCAGTGGTGTTACTTTCACTGAATTCCCCACTACCAACATCCTTGGAGTAGCCATAAGATCAGCCACAATCTCTTTGAAGGTGCAGCACACTTAATGGGTTGAATAGCCTACTTCTGTTCTTAGATCTTATGGTCTTATCTCCAAGAGATAACCTAATCTTCACCCTTTGATCTTCAACAGCATTACTATCATCGAAATGCCCACTGTCAACATTCTAGGATTTACCATTGACCAGAAAATGAACCTGGCAAAAGTGAGGACTGCAGATGCTGGAGATTAGAGACGAGAGTGTAGTGCTGGAAAAGCACAGCAGGTCAGGCAGCATCCGAGGAGCAGGAAGATCGACGTTTCAAGTGAAAGCCATGCATCAGGAATGAGGCTCATGCTGTGCTTTTCCAGGACCACACTCTCGACAGAAAATGAACCTGACTAGCTATATAGAAAGATAGACACATAAAAAATAGGAGCAAGAGTAGGCTGTATGGCCCTTCAAGGCTGCTTTGTCATTTGTATGATTATGCTGATTGTCTAACTCAATAACCTGTTCCTACTTTTCCCCTTAATCTTTGACCCTTTAGCTTGAAGTACTATATATAACACCTTCTTGAAATCTTACCATGTTTGACAGGGGCAATGTTCTGTGGTAGTGAATCCCACAGACACTCCACCCTCTCCTTATCCCAGTCCTAAATGGTTTACCTCATGTTCTGTTGAATGTCACTGGTTTTACTTTAGTTTTTCTAATTCTTGGTTTGGAGCTATGGACTACAGTTCAGAATCAGATTTTGAATTTTGGACAGAAGCTTGTTTTTTCAAAAACGGAAAGAACAAAAATGCTGTTGCTTGCAAATAGGAACTGGCCTGGAAAGATAATTGCAGATTGATTATTGTTCTAAGAACACTGCACCAGGATGACAGATGGTTGGCTGTTACATCGATCACCGTTTTCCATATGCTCCAGCATTAAATCTTTTAACATGGACTGTTGCATTTTCCCCAAAACCGACCCTCGGGCATGTAGACCATCAGCTGTAGGAGCAGAAGCAGACTAATTCAGCCCATTCAACAAGATCATGGCTGGTCCAATAATCCTCAACGATACTTGCTTCCCTTTCCCCATAATTCTTGATCTCCTTCCTGATTAAAAAGGTAAAGAATTCCAAAAACTTACTGCCCTTTGAGAGCAAAAATTCTTCCTCATTTCATTTTAAAAGGTGTTCCCTTACCTTGAAATGGTGCCCTCAGGTATTAGACTCTCCCACAAAGGGAAACTGTATTTCTGCATCCACCCAAGCAACTGAATTTATGGTCCATAGTTGTGGGGTAGGTTGAATGGGGTTCAATGAACAAAAAGTCAGATTAGAAGGAGTCAGGAATTTTTATAGATATGAAGGAGTTTAGATATAGAAGGAAGTCCATGTAGAAATTTGAATATGGATGAACATTTTGAAATAAATGTATTTTTGGCTCAATGGAGGCTATGAGCAGTGAATTGTTGCTGTGGTTGAGGTGGTGATGGAGTGGGTTGGAACTGTCCTAACCAAGATTGCTTTTATTCTCTCTTTTACCTTTCTGAACTGGTGGCCAGTTCTGGCAGTTGATGTGCCATTCTTTCATCACCAGCATCTAGTCAGAATCTGCTTTTGTTTTAATGTAACTCAAGTTCAGGAGTAGTGTTTCAAATAAAAAAATAATCCAGTTGAGTCAAAGATAGTTGTTACGCAACGCTCACACCAAGCTTCAAGTCCTACACACCTTTCTAAGAGGTCTTTGCAGTTATTGATGGTGACCCACTCCTTCTCTTGCTATATGACCCAATTTGAAATCTATAACTTCAAAATCGGTGGGAAATTTATAAGAGCATTGGTCACAATTTTCCAAGACATTGTTTAGAAATTGTTAGTTTTGGATTGATAAATTGCAAACACCACTGCGTTACTTAAGAAGAGAGGGAAGGGAAAAATGGGAAATCTATTGACCTGTGACTTTTAATTAGGTTGAGGACATTACTTGAATTATCATAAGGAACAGAGTGACTGAGTCAGCTATTGAACAAGTGTGAAATGATCTGGGTCAGGAGAAGAAACTATCAGAAGATCATAAACATATTAAGCATGTTGTAAACTGGTGGATGGAGTTCAATGTGAGGAATGCTGTTGTTATTCATGTGCATCCAAAGAATAAATAATGGATTAGTCTTTAAACAGATAGAGAAAGGGATACGTACATGAATAGAAAAGGTTTGGAGGAACTTGGGCCAGAAGCAGGCAAGTGGGACGGGTTTAGTTTGGGATTATGTTCGGCATGGACTAGTTGGACCTAAGGGTCTGTTTCTGTGCTATATGATTCTATGACACTATGGTCTAGAGTTCTCAATTTTCTTTCTGCTTTCCTTCTTAAATGAAGCGTTACATTAGCTACCTTCCAGTCTTTAGCATCTGTTCCAGATTCTGTAGAATCTTGGAAGATTACCACCAGTGCATCCATCATTTATAGGGCCACTTCCTGAAGAAAACTAGATTATCAGGCCCGGGGGATTTATCAGCCTTCAATTCCACCAATTTCTCCAACACCATTTCGTTGCTAATATTGATTTCCTTCAGTTCCTCTCTCTAAACTAAACCCTGTGTTTGTTTCCCAGCATTTCTGATATGTTATTTGTGACCTCTTTTGTGAACACAGAACCAAAGTATGTCTTTAGTTGGTCGTTTATTTCTTTATTCCCCATTTTAGATTCCCATTTCTTACTGTAAGAGACCTACATTCATCTTCAATCTTTTTCTCTTCACATACCTATACAACCTTTTACACTCAGTTTTAATGTTCCCCACAGGCTTACTCACGATCAATATTTTTCCTTTCTTAATTAATCCCTCTCTCACCCACTTGCTGGTTTCTAAATTGCTCTGTTACTTTTCTTTTCTGGCCAGTTTGTATACTTCTTCCTTGGATCTAATACAGTCTCTACTTTTGTTTGTAAGCTATGATTTGGTCGCCAGACAGGAATTCAAAATTGTTGCAGTTCACCCAAACACTCTCTGAGTGTTTGCCATTGCCTTTCCACCATCATCCCTTTAAGTAACATTCTCCAATCTGTCATACACAAAAACTGTGCTTACAAGTAACTGACCTCTTGCCTCCCCAAAGCCTTTCTCCAAGACACAATCAGGAGTGTGATGGAATACTCCCCACTTGCCTGGATGGGTGCAGCTCAACAACACTCAAGAAGCTTGACACCATCCAGGACTAAGCAGCCTATTTGATTGGCACAAACATTCACAAACATTCACTCTCTTCACCACTGATGGTCAGTAGCAGCAGTACGTACCATCTACAATTTCTGCACAGCAGAAGTTCACCAAACATCCTCAGGCAGCACCTTCCAAACCCATGACCACTTCCATCTAGAAGGACAAAGGCAGCAGAGACATGGGAACACCACCCCCTGCAAGTTCCCATCCAAGCTACTCACCATCCTGACTTGGAAATATATCATGTTCCTTCACTGTCACTGGGTCCAAATTCCTAAAACTCTTTCCTTAATAGCATTTTGTTGCTACCAACACCAAATGGACTGCAGTGGTTCAAGAAGGCAGCTCACAAATACCTTATAAAGGGAAATGGGAGATGGGCAAGAATGACTGACCCAGCCAGCGACATCCATGTCCCATGAAAGAATTTTAAGGTAGTGCTGAGGGAGTGATGCACTGTCAGAAGATCATTGCTAAGGAAACATTATGCTGTCAGGTCAGTACTGAGGTAGCACTGCATCAGCAGGTCAGTGCTAAGTGACTGCCACAGTATCAGAAGTGCAATATATATGGATGCAATACCAATTCAAGACCCTTCAGGCTTCCCTCTCAAACTGTTGTAAAAAATCCCTATTTTGAGAAAGTCCAAGGTGGTATATCCCAGTATTAATGCTTATCTCTCAGCTGCTATCTACAACAGAATAGGTGGTGTTTAATGCATTGTTATTTGTGGAAACTCAGAGTCAACAAAGTGTGGCGTTGGGAAAAACACAGCAAGTCAGGCAGCATCCGAGGAGCAGGAATGTCAATGTTTCAGGCATAAGTCCTTTATCAGGACTGGGACCAAAACGTTGACTCGCCTGTCCTCGAGTACTACCTGACCTGCTGTGCTTTTTCCAGCCCCACACTTTATCGACTCTGACACTCCAGCATCTACAGTCCTCACTAACTCCTGTTTGTGGAAACTCTCCATGCTTGAATTGACTGCCTCATTTCCTATCCTGCAACACAGATTACATTTCAAAAGAGGGTTGTTAGTTTGGCTGGCTAGTTTGTAATGCTGAACACTACCGACAGTGTGGGTTCAATTCCTGTGCTTGCTGAGGTTACCATGAAGCCCCTACCCTCTCAATCTTGTTTGATGAATGGTGACCTTCAGGTTAGGCTCATCATCATGTGTCTTTGTAATAAGAGATCAGCCTATTGTCCTCTAGGACTACAGAAACATTCACTTCACATTTAGAAAATACTTTATTGTCTCTTAAGCTCTTTTTGAAATGTGGTGAGGTCATGTAAGGTGCTTTATAATTGTTAATTTTTCTGATAAATTCAGTATATAACAAATAAAGCAACTACTAGACTGTGACTTAAACATGCTTCTTAACATTAACTGCAAAGTCAAGATTTCCCTAGCTCAAAGACTCATTGACCAGTGAACATATTGGTGGGAATGTTTATGCTAATTACCATAAGGTGCTTTAATAAATCAAGTGAACTTATTTAAATTATGCAAGAATAGAAGATAGGTCACCAACAAGAACACTTTATCGTATAGTTCAGACATCTAGATATCCTTAATCAGCCTGTTCAGGAGCACCTCTGCAGCAGGTGGGACTTGAACCCAGGCCTTCTGGCTTAGAGGTAGCGACAATGCCACTGCAACACTAGAGCTTCTTGTTCAGAGAGCTAGATATTTTAATGTATAATTTTTAATATATAATATATTTATGACATATATTAATGACTTGGAGGATGGAAGTGAATATGCTGTGGCCAAATTTGCAGATGACACAAAAATAAGTGGAAAGGCAGATTGTGAGAAGGATGCAAACATTTTACTGAGAAATATTGATAGGTTTAAATAAGTGGGCAGAAAGTTGAAAAATGGAGTATGATGTGGGAATATGTGAAGTTTTTAATTTTAGAAAGGAGGGCAAAAAAACAGATTATTATTTAAGTAGAACGAAACTGCAAATGGCCTCAACACAAAGGGACTCAGGGGAACTTTTGCACGAAACACAGAAAACTAGCATAGATGTGCAGCAGGAAGGATAATGGAATGTTGGCTCTTATTTCAAAGGGGTTGGAGTCTAAGAGTCTCACTGTAACTGGGTGGGGTGCTGGTGAGACCATATCTGGAGCACTGAGAGCAGTTTTGGTCCTTTATTTAAGGAAAAGACATAATTTCCTAAATGGTTTAGACAAGATTCACTAGGATGGTCCCTGGTATGGAGAGATTATATGATGAACAAAGATAAAAAAAAGCTTGGGATTCTATTCACTGGAGTTTCAGAAGAATGAGAGTTGAACTCATTGAAACATATTGGATTCTTAAAGGGCTTGACAGGGTCAACGCTGAGAGGATGTTCCCCTCGTGGGAGAGTCCAGAATCAGAGAGCATGGTGTCAGAATAAAGGGGTGCCAACTTAAGACTGAGATGAGCTGTAGAGGAATTTCTTCTCTCTGAGGGTTGTGAGTTTTTGGAAATACTTGGCACAAAGCTGTGGGCAGACTTCTTGTATATATTTAAGACTTAGGCAAAAGTGAGGAGTGCAGATGCTGGAGATTAGAGTCAAGAGTGTGGTGCTGGAAAAGCACAACAGGTCAGGCAGCATCTGAGGAGCAGGAGAGTCGACGTTTTGGGCAAAAGCCCATATATTTGAAACTTGATCAGTCAGGTAATCAAGAGTTATGGAGAAAGGGCAGGAAAGTGGATGTGAAGAATATAGGATCAGCCATGAAACATATTGATTGGCACTGCAGGCCCAAGGGGCCGAATGGCCTATTTCTGTTCCTATGGTCTTATACTGCTGGAGTAGGTGGGACTTGAACCTGGGTCATTTAGCCCAGAGGTAGTGACACTGCCATTACACCACAAGAGCCCAAGTTCAGCAATTGGTATTATATTTTCTAATCAACCTGTGCGGAGAATTTGTTACACATCTCTAGAACTGATGGGACTTGAACCTATGCCTCCTTATTCAGAGATAGGGATACTACCACTGTGCCACAACAACCTCTAAGTTAAGCAATCTATACACTCTGGGTCCATTATTCACAGGTTGATGTTATTTACTTGAAGGTACAAGCCACTATGAACGGTTCCACAGCCATTGTCTCAGGCTATTTACTTTATGGATATTTCTTCCAGATATGAAAAGCAGTGAACAATCCATGCTCCGGTGCTATTGTTACAAAGACACTTTATTTTTAATATTACTTGGAGGATTTAAGTTTTGAAGTATTAAGCGCATGTGCGTATGTGTTTAGATTTATGATCTAGGGATATTTTGAGAAATAATCATTTGTATTTCTCTATTACTGACAGTATGTTAACCAATTATTGCACTAGCAAGTTTCAGAAAATTTGTAGCTCAGGTTTAATTTCTGGATGTAAGTTTGCTTGCTGAGCTGGAAGGTTTGTTTTCAAATGTTTCGTCACCATACTAAGTAACATCATCAGTGAGCCTCCAGTGAAGCACTGGTGGTAGGCTTGCTTTTTATTTATGAGTTTAGGTTTCCTTGGTTTGGTGATGTCATTTCCTGTGGTGACATCATTTTCCATGGTGATGTCATTTCCCGTTATTTTTCTTGGGGAGGTTGGTAAATGGGATCCAAGTCAATGTGTTTGTTGATAGAGTTTCCAGTTGGAATGCCATGCTTCTAAGAATTCTCATGCGTGTCTTTGTTTGGGTTGTCCTAGGATGGATGTGTTGTCCCAGTCGAGGTGGTGTCCTTCCTCATTTTTTTGTACAGATACTAGTGTGTGTGGATCATGTCTTTTTGTGGCTAGCTATCTCCCCTACATCAATGACATCTTGGAAATAACTGCTAGGCTACTCAGACCCCTTGGTATCGTGGTAGCCCAACACACTAAAACAGCAGCTAATGAACTTGAAAGACCCTATGCAGACTACATAAAATTAATGTCTTTACAAAATACCTTGCAAGAACTGTAACAAACACTACATTGGACAAACAGGCAGAAAACTAGCCACCAGGATATATGAACATCAACTAGCCACAAAAAGACATGGCCCTCTCTCACTAGTATCTTTAAATACAGATGAGGAAAAACAGCACTTCAACTGGGACAACACGTCCATCCTAGGACAAGCCAAGCAGAGACATGCACAATAATTCCTAGAAGCACAGCATTCCAAGTGGAACTCTATCAACAAACACATTGACTTGGATCTTATTTACCACATTCCTCCCTCCCCTTCCTCGACCTTTCTATTTCTATCTCAGGCGACAGAATCAACACGGACATCTACTACAAACCGACCGACTCCCACAGCTACCTGGACTACACCTCCTCCCATCCTGCCCCCTATAAAAACGCCATCCCATTCTCCCAATTCCTTCGACTCCGCCGCATCTGCTCCCAGGAGGACCAGTTCCAAAAACGCACAACCCAGATGGCCTCCTTCTTCAAGGACCGCAATTTCCCCCCCAATGTGGTCGACGATGCCCTCCACCGCATCTCTTCCACTTCCCG
>NC_057741.1:41838713-41842976 GCF_004010195.1 Chiloscyllium plagiosum
TGCAATCTTCTTCCCGCCCTCTCCGCCCCCACCCCAGTCTGACCTTTCACCCTCACCTTGACCTCTTTCCACCTATCACATTTCCGACGCCCCTCCCCCAAGTCCTTCCTCCCTACCTTTTATCTTAGCCTGCTGGACAAACTTTCCTCATTCCTGAAGAAGGGCTTATGCCCGAAACGTCGATTCTCCTGTTCCCTGGATGCTGCCTGACCTGCTGCGCTTTTCCAGCAACACATTTCCAGCTCTGATCTCCAGCATCTGCAGACCTCACTTTCTCCTCTTATTTACCACCCCCTGAGAAAAAGAACCGGAAATGACATAATCACAGGAAAAGATGTCACTAACCCAAGGAAACCTAAACTCATAAATAAAATGTAGGCCATACCACCAGTGCTTCACCGGAGGCTCACTGATGATGTTACCTATTGTGTTGATGAAACATCTGAAAACAAACCTTCCAGCTCAGCAGGCCAACTTACATCCAGAATTATTGCACTTTTTTTTAATTGAACACATTTTGTTTTGATTATAATAAATACAGGAATGGGTTTTAAAAGCCTCAGTGATTAGATCTTTCTGGTGAAAACAATCCTAGTCTTTTTAACCTTCCCTCAGAGTCAACGCCCTCAAGACCAGGCAACATCCTGGTGAACCTTCTCTGCATTCTCTCCAAAGCTTCCACATCCTTCTGGTCGTGTGGTGACCCACCCAACTGCACACAATGCTCCAAATGTGGCCTAACAAGGGTCCTATATAGCTGCAAGGAGAAAGTGAGGACTGCAGATGCTGGGGATCAGAGCTTAAAAATGTGTTGCTGGAAAAGCGCAGCAGGTCAGGTATAAGCCCTTCTTCCCGAAACGTCGATTCTCCTTCTCCTTTGATGCTGCCTGACCTGCTGCGCTTTTCCAGCAACACATTTTTAAGCTCCTATATCGCTGCAACATGGTTTGCCCACTCTTGTACCCCATTCCCTGGCTGATGAAGGCAAGAATGGCATAAGCCTTCTTAATCACCTTTAGCCCATGTGTTGCCACTTTTAGAGAACTGTGGACCTGCACCCCCAGATCCTGTATGTTAATGTTCCGAAGGGTTCTGCCATTTACAGTATAATTCACACTGACATTTGATCCTTCAAAATGTATCACCTCTTTTCTGCCATTTCTGTGCCCATGTTGCCAGTCAATCGATATCCTGTTGTATCCTTTCACAATTGTCGGCACTGTCAGCAACTCCACCAATCTTCGTGTCATGTGCAAACTAATCAGACCACCCACAATATCCTCCAGATCATTTATATAAACTACAAGCAACAGAGGACCTAGGACTGATCCCTGTGGAACACCACTAATTACCGATCTTCATTCTGAAAAACACCCTCTCACCGCTACCCTCTGTCTTCCATGACCAAGCCAGTTTTGTGTCCACCTAACCAGCCCACCCTGAATCTCTTGTCATTTTGTACTAACCTACCATGTAGAATTTTAGTAACCAATTAAGCTGATGAGCAAATGTTTTGGGGATAAAGTATATACAGTGAAGGCAGATCATCAATTAAAACGAAAAAGGGTTTCTTTCTGATACTGAACATTTATCAAATGTTTGTTGTCAAAGTAGATGGCTCTCAGCAGACTTGTCAGGCACTAGGAAGTGTGTCAAGGACAAAAGTTAATTTGCTGCACTCAATTCTAATTTAATATCAGGTTGGTTACCTACCTGCTCTTTCTCCAGAGTTAGAGATTGTAAATTCAATCTTCAGTCCGACACTTTAAACTCCTGCTACCACAATGGTACAGCAAGTAGGGACATTTTGATTTTCATCTGAAGCAGAAAGCCAAATAATCACTTTTGAACCTGCACTAAGCTATGCCTATTTTTGGGTGGTCACCTTCTTATATTCATTGAGTCATACAGCATGGAAACAGACTCTTCGGTCCAACTCATCCCTGCTGACTAGGCATCCCAATATGACTAAGTCCCATTTGCCAGCACTTAGCCATATCTTCCTATTCATATACCCATCCAGATGCCTTTTAAATGCTGTAATTGTACCCACTTCTACCACTTCCTCTGGCAGCTCAGTCCATGCATGCACCGCCCTCTGCGTGAAAAGTATTGCCCCTCAGGTCCTTTTAAATCTCTTTCCTCTCGACTTAAACCTCTGTCCTCTCGTTTTGGACTCCCCCACCCTAGGAAAAAGACCTTGTCTATTTACCCTATCCATGCCCCTCATGATTTTATAAACCTCTATAAGGTCAAACTCCATAGAATTTAATCGATTGCAGAGTTTCTAGTAAGAGTTTATAGCAAACCAATGACTGTGATTTGTCACAAAAAGAGAATGCTGGAGAAACAGCAGGTCTGGCAGTGCCTGTGGAGAGAAAAACAATTAATGTTTTGGATCCAATATGACTCTTCTTTGGAATTGCAATCTGTAAACTGGCTGAGATTTTGAACTTGAGAAAATGCCCATTAATTTCAGTGCAGGAATGGGAAGGAAGTGAAATTCTACTTTACTGAATAATTTTAAAATCCTGATTCATATTCGACTTCTAGTATCACATATTGTTGCCATTATTTTACAAAGAGGTTCATTTTTCAGATTCCCCTGTTCCTTGGATGCTGCCTGACCTGCTGCGCTTTTCCAGCAACACATTTTTCAGCTCTGATCCCCAGCATCTGCAGCCCTCACTTTCTCCTCATTTTTCAGAAGGCCAGTTCTGTGCACATGCTTGTTGTGCTCCACCTAGTGGTGGCATTGGTCTTCAAAACAGTCTTGAGAAAATGACCTTATGGGGGTCCCTGCTTTATGAATGTCCTACTCACAACGCAATCCCATACAGGGATGTAATTTTAAAGACCCAACATATGAACATTTCCTTAGAAGTGGCTACTTTATATTGTCCTATATTATGTTCCGACTTGGAAATCAACTTGCAAATGGACTGCAGAATGGAACCTGGTTGCAACTCGGTGATGTCTATACAGTCCGTACATGCATCTCGAACATTTCAACCAGCGAACATTGCAGAGTGCATTAAAGTTAGTTACGTATTTTTGAAATTACCCTCAATTAATCCTGCAAAACGAAAACCAGGCATCTCCCTCTCTGCTGAAGGATGATTGTTCAAGAACTCTGAATTCTTCTGCGAGCTTTTGATGTCCATTATCATAGAATCACAGAATTCGTACAGCACTGAAGGGCATCATTCTGCCTGTGTTTGTTCCAGCTTTACCTAGTGTCATGGTAAATGGCTTCAACTGGAGGGAGTGGAATTTGAAACAACACAACCCTGATCCCTTAATGAATATATATCTGCACATGTGTTCCCTCTTCTCCCCCTCAAACCACTTCTTCCTCTCTTCCTGTACCAGCCTCACCATCAGATAATACCAAAGACCAGTTACAGTTTGTGTGAGCTGAAGCATTCAGTGCAATCCTCACTGCAATATCTGGGATGGACTTGCAGTAATGTACATACAGCCTCCTGACCTTTGTCTTCAACTTTCACCGGTTACTCACTGGCCCATTATAGACGCACACACACATTTTACATTTTACCTGTTACATGGCACATCTGTCACATAACATTTACAAACTTCATTTGTTTCATTCTGCACCTGTTCCACACCCAACATCACACACTTGCCTGCTGAACATTGTACTAATACACACTTCTCTTATTATGATGCCCATGAGGTGTTCAACTTGTTGTCAATCCACTGTCACTTTTTTGCAGTTTTGACTGACGTTAAAACCACGCACAGTGTGCCACTGCCATTAAATATGAGTCAAATCTGTCCATTGTCACCCTATCTTGAGGCTTTATCATTGATCTCTTTATTGTGTTGTATAAAAGTAGGGATAGAATGCTTGGTGCAGATTTCTGATAAAATGCTGCTACTGTTTCTATTGCACTCTGAATCCTCACTGAACTCAGTATGAACCTCTCAGCACCCAGACCTCCCAGCACCCAGAACCTCTCAGCACCCAGAACCTCCCAGCACCCAGACCCTCTCAGCACCCAGAACCTGCCAGCACCCAGAACCTGCCAGCACCCAGAACGTCCCAGCACCCAGACCCTCTCAGCACCCAGAACCTCCCAGCACCCAGAACCACTCAGGACCCGGACCCACTCAGCACCCACACCCTCTCAGCACCCAGACCCTCCCAGCACCCAGACCCTCTAAGCACCCAGAACCTGCCAGCACCCAGAACCTGCCAGCACCCAGAACCACTCAGGACCCGGACCCACTCAGCACCCA
>NC_057741.1:41843881-41845064 GCF_004010195.1 Chiloscyllium plagiosum
CACTCAGCACCCAGAACGACTCAGCACCCAGAACCTATCAGAACCCAGAACCTCTAAGCACTCAGAACCTCTCAGCACCCAGAACCACTCAACACCCAGAACCTCTCAGCACCCAGACCCACTCAGCACCCAGACCCACTCAGCACCCAGAACGACTCAGCACCTAGAACCTATCAGCACCCAGAACCACTCAGCACCCAGAATCACTCAGCACTCAGAACCACTCAACACCCGGAACCTCTCAGCACCCAGAACCAGTCAGCACCCAGAACCTCTCAGCACCCAGAACCTCTCAGCATTCAGACCCACTCAGCACCCAGACCCACTCAGCACCCAGAACCACTCAGCACCCAGAACCACTCAACACCCAGAACCACTCAGCACCCAGAATCTCTCAGCACCCAGAACCACTCAGCACCCAGAACCACTCAACTCCCTGAACTTCTCAGCACCCAGACCCTTTCAGCACCCAGAATCACTCAGCACCCGGAACCTCTCAGCACCCATACCCTCTCAGCACCCAGAACCTCCCAGCACCCAGAACCATTCAACACCCAGAACCTCTCAGCACCCAGATCCACTCAGCACCCAGAACCACTCAACACCCTGAACCTCTGCACCCAGAACCTCTCAGCACCCAGAACCACTCAACACCCAAAACGTCTCAGCACCCAGAACCTCTAAGCACCCAGACCCACACAGCACCCAGAACCACTCAACACCCAGAACCACTCAACACCCTGAACCACTCAGCACCCAGAATCTCTCAGCACCCAGAACCACTCAGCACCCAGACCCACTCAGCACCCAGAACCACTCAGCACCCTGAACCTCCCTGCACCGAGAACCACTCAGCACCCAGAACCACTCAGCACCCAAACCACTCAGCACCCTGAACCTCCCTGCACCCCGAACCTACCAGCACCCAGAACCTCTTAGCACCCAGAACCTCTTAGCACCCAGAACCTCTTAGCACCCAGACCCACTCAGCACCCAGAACCAATCAACACCCAGAACCTCTTAGCACCCAGAACCACTCAACACCCGGAACCTCCCAGCACCCAGACCCACTCAGCACCCAGAACCTCTCAGCACCCAGACCCACTCAACACCCAGAACCGCTCAGCACCCTGAACCACCCTGCACCCAGAACCTCCCAGCACCCAGAACCTCTCAGCACGCA
>NC_057741.1:41845564-41851073 GCF_004010195.1 Chiloscyllium plagiosum
GACCCACTTATTCCAGAGTAGTCAGAAACATGTTTAAATGATTGATTAAGATAATTATGTCTCATGTTGGTCATCGGTGCATATTTTACATAAGGAGAGAAAACATTGAATTGCTAACAATATTGTCCTTGTGTTGCCATCATAGGAATGTTGGATTTGTCAATAACTCCTTTTTCCAAATCATTGTCTGCTTGTACCTTGGTGTCTCAGAAATTGAAGGTGCCAGTATACTGTCTGCATACATCCAGCTATATCTGCGCCACTGTGTCACTCCTTACACTTTATGTTTTATTACACCTGAAACTTATTTTCACACCTTCCAGGATACATCAAGCAAAATAAATCAATTGGAGTAATTCCCTGCTCTGCTCTTTGCCAAGTGCTTTGTTCACAGGGCCCTGATCTTAGAAAATCGAGACAATCTTTCAATTTCTATCGCTGTTAGATCAAAAAAAGTCTCAAGATTTCTGTCCAATATGAGTATCTGCAGCCCATCAATGAGTATCTGCAGGTATTGCCATCACAACAGACCTTTCTGAACTTACACATTTTGTCTGTATTCAGAAATTCCCAATGTTGCACTAAAGTCTCACTGTAATGTGAGTTGCCTTTTGCATTTTGTTAAGCTGTTAAAGGTTATGTTCTATCATATAAACACTACATCTGAGAATCGAGCTGCTCAACTAGAAAAAGTAGTCATGAATATTCTTATTAGTTTTGTTAATTGTTGGAATGTGAGCATCATAAGCGAAGCCAATATTTATTGCCCATTCCTAATTGCCCCATGGGAAAGTAACTGGTGACCCACTTTCTAAACTGCTGCAATCCAAATGGTTAGATACACCCACAGTGACCCAGCCATGAAGGAAGCTGTATTATAGTTCCAGGTCAGGATGGCATGTGATTGAAGGGAATCTCCGAGGTAAAGGCATTCCCATGAACCTGCTGCCCTTGTTCTTCTGGGTGGTAGTTCTCAATGTTTAGAAGTTACTGTTGAAGAAATGTTGTGAGCTACTGCATCCTGTAGATGGTACACACTGCAGCCATTGTGCACCAGGAGTGGATTAAGAGAGGGGATTAATGAGCAACTTGTTTATAAAAAAGGCCACTCAGCCCCTCAAACCTACCCTACTATTCAATCCTCTAAGTCAATGGTGTATTCCCGCTTTCTCCCCATACCCCTTGAGGCCTTTAAAATCTATAATGGTGTCTGTCTCTTTTTTGAATATACTCAGTGGTCTCTGCAGCCTTCTGTTGTAGAGGAATCCACAGTTTCACTACCCTTTCAACCCAGAAAAGTTTCCTCATCTCAGTCCCAAATGGTCTACTCCGTATGCTAAGTTTACAACCTCTGGCTCTAGACTCCCCAACTAGGGAAAACATCTTCCCTGTTTTTAATCTGTACAGCCCTATTAGAATTTTATTCATTTAATCAGATTCCCTGCCATCCTTCTAAACTCTAGTGTATACGGACCCAGTCAAATCAAATTCTCTTCATAGGACAATCCTGCCATCCCGAGTATTAGCCCAGTGAAGTTCTATTGCACATTCTCCTGGTAATTCTCAGATTGAGAGACTGACACTGCATGCATTACCTCAGGTATGGATTCACCAAGGCCCTTATAACTGCATTAACATTAAACAAGGTGCAATGGGATATTGGTGAGTAAAGCCTTTTTGACTGCACCAATATGTCCTGTCAATAATTGTGGAATTTCCTATGGATTTCTTGAGGGACCAGATGGGCCTGACCTTAATTCTGTGCAAATGGATGTGATTTCAACAAATTAAAATCATGGCCATGGTTTCTGAATAGACAGAGCTGTTGCTTTGCCCAGCACTGAGCTTCGACAATGCTGTTTCAAACCAGGTGGTCCATTAGACTAATGGGATAGATTGTCATAACCTGAGCATTACTGACCAGAGAACAGCCCATATCAGAAATAGTATCCAGTGTGATTCTACTACAGAATACTGTGGATAACACTGCATTAGAATTGAACAGCATAAAAGGAAGCTGTGGAATCCTTGCTGTCAATTTTTTCCATTCTGTGCTTTGTCCTGGAAATGCTTAATACACATGATGTAACTGTATCCTTTGTAAAGTATTTGAGGATAAAGTTTTCTGGTGGATAATCTCCTAATTCTGTTCATTACATCATCCCACAAATTTAGGAGCCACCAAAGACATGGGAAAAATGTTGGGTGGTGATGAAGAGAAGGATCCAGATGCTGAGAAAAAGGAAGAAGAAAGATTAGAAGCTATTCGACAAGCAGAGGAAGAACGTGCAGGAAAATACGCAAAAATGGAGGCTGAACGGGAAGTAATGCGACAAGGAATCCGTGACAAGGTGAGAAATTGATTTCCTGGTTGAAAAAATATCAATGACCACTCACATAATCACGTGAAACAGTTTGATTATTTAATTTAGTGATGTAGAGGTGGTAGGTTGCTGGTAATTGTTGAATTTATATTCAGGCACCCTTTCAAATTATGGCTGTTTTAGTGTAGCAGCATTGGACCTACCTTTGTACCACCATGTCCCGTCTGCTCTAGAAGTTTGTCATAACATATCTGGTTACAATGTCTGTAGAAATACATTAGTAGTGTCATGATATGGGTTAGGTAGCTGGAGGTGTGATAATCAAGACTCCTCTTTCTTTACAGTCTCAGACTCTCAAGATAGAGATATTTTTTAAAATTCATTCATCAATTGCCTGTGACATGTAACAATTCAGAGAAATTGACACTCTGCAAGTTTATTCATTTTGTTTTGCTTTGCATGTAACTTTCTGTCCTTTCACCTTGCTGTTGATTTACTCAATATACCAACTGTTGTGGTGCTGTTGAATATATAAAAGTGTTTGCTTGTGGATGTGGTGTCAATCAAGTGGCTGCTTTCTCCTGGATGTCAAGTCCTTGAGTGTTGTTGCAACTGCACATATCAAAGCAATTGGTGATTATTCTATCACACTCCTGACTTGTGCCTTGCAGATGCCTCATGACAGGCTAACATTGGATAATGCCCAAGTCTTGTTGCAGTTGAACATGGATTGCTTCAGTATCTGAGGAGTTGCAAATGTTGCTGAACATTGCACAATCATTGGTGAACGTACTCATTTCTGACCTTATGATGGAAGGTCATTGAAACAGCTGAAGATGGTTGGGTTTAGAACACTACCCTGAGGAACTCGTGCAGAAAAGTCTGGAACTGAGATTACTGACCTCATACAACCGCAACAATCCTTCTTTGTGACAGGTATGCCTCCAACCAGCAGAGAATTTTCCCCTAGTTTCTTGGTGCCACATCCATCAAATGTGACCTTGATGTCATGGGCTATCAGCTCTTTTGTTTATGTTTGACCCAAGGCTGCTTTGAGGTCAGGATTTGCGTGGCCCTGGGGGATCCCAAACTGGGCATCACTGAGCAGGTGCTGCTTGATAATACTGCTGATGACACCTTCCATCACTTTACTGATGATTGACAGTAGTAATTAGTTGATTAGATTACTTACAGAGTGGAAACAGGCCCTTCGGCCCAACAAATCCACACTGACCCTCCGAAGAGCAACCCACCCAGACCCATTCCCCTACATTTACCTCTTCACCTAACACTATGGGCAATTTAGCATGGCCAATTCATCTAACCTGCACATTTTTTGACTGTGAGAGGAAACCAGAGCAAACCCGCTCAGACGCGGGGAGAATGTGCAAACTCCACACAGACAGTTGTCTGAGGCGGGAATTGAACCCAGGTCTCTGGCACTGTGAGGCAGCAGTGCTAACCACTGTGCCACCATGCCACACATTGGATTTGTCCTGCTTTTTGTGTACAGGACATTCCTGGGCAATTTTCCACATTGTCGGGTAGATGCCAGTATTGGACCTGTACTGGAGCAGCTTGGCCAGGGGAGCGCAAGTTCTGGAGCACAAGTCTTCTGTACTACTACCAGAATATTTCTACTGCACTTTGATGTTTAGATGGTTGTGTAATTTTCTTGAAAATACATTCCTCTATATTCTTCCCATTTGCTGGACTTCTATAAACATCGTTGACGTTCCTGCTCCTTTGATGCTGTCTGACTTGCTATGCTTCTCCAGCTTCACTTCTATTGACTCTATATACACCATGTTTGTCACACAGTGAGGACTATCATTACACACTTCAAATACTTTAGTTAAAGCCAAATCAATTCTGTCCTTGAACCTTCTAAAACATCTTCTTTCTCATTTACCAAAAAGCCCTCCTACTTTATTTCCTTTGCTATCTTTTATGGACACCTTGTAACCAGGAATATACTCAGGTCTGCTCTTCCTTAAACCTGGTCTCCATTATTGCCACATCATTATAATCCTACAAGGCAACTTGTGCTTGTAACACCCCCATGTTATTAATTATACTGTGTGTATTAACGTTTGTACATACAATGTAACTGATTTAGAATTCATTACCTTCTCCCCTTACTTTGATTCTGCCTTTTAACTTACTATTCTCTATTTTCTGCCTCTCTCTGCATATTGTCATTGTGGGATTACTTTCCAAGATTTTCTCCCAGTTCTTACATTCCTGCTGACTTACTCCCCACAGCTCAAGCAAAATCCTCTCTGAGGAACTCCAGTGCAGTTCTGTTGAGATGTAATTTATGCGGTGTGTACAGGTGCCATAGAAACACAGATACTAGGAGCAGGAGAAGGCCATTCAACCCTTGAGCCTGATCTTCCACTCAGTACGATCATCCATGTCAGTACTCTGTTTCTGCTTTCTCTCCGTACCCTTTGATCTTTATATAAGCCTTTTCTTAGTCCAATGTTTTGGCCTCAATCATTTTTCTTTGGCAGAAAACCCCACAGACATATCACTTTCTGGGTGAAGAAATTCCTCCGCATTACAGTTCTAAATCCTGAATTGTTTTAGTCTGTGACATCTCCCCCTGAGTCAGTCCAAGTTTCACAGGAATTTAAAGCCCTTCTTCCTGCATCATCTTCCTTCCGATTTCTGTGCTCATTTGCATATAGTACTGAGATAATCCAGAGATAACTATTTCAGAACTGCTGGTTGGTGTATTTCTACCTAGCTCCCTAAACTTCCATCACAGGACATACAACAGCCTTTGATTCCTTTGATTAGCTCCCTCTTCCCGCTCTGGGCCACAATGCCATCACTGCTGCTGAAGCTGCCTCCTGCCCAATGTCCTCCTGCTGCCTCTGGAACATGCCCAGGCAGGACCCTCTCACACCACAGGAGACTGTCATACTAGCAGAGAGACAGCCACGCTAGCAGAGACACTGCCACGCTAGCAGAGAGACTTCCCTCCTCCCGCTCTGGGCCACAATGCCATCACTGCTGCTGAAGCTGCCTCCTGCCCAATGTCCTCCTGCTGCCTCTGGAACATGCCCAGGCAGGACCCTCTCACACCACAGGAGACTGTCATACTAGCAGAGAGACAGCCACGCTAGCAGAGACACTGCCACGCTAGCAGAGAGACTGCCACGCTAGCAGAGAGACTG
>NC_057741.1:41853744-41862315 GCF_004010195.1 Chiloscyllium plagiosum
GTCATGCCAGCAGAGAGACAGTCATGCCAGCAGATGGACTGTCATGCCAGCAGAGAGACTGCCACGCTTGCAGAGAGATTGCCACGCTAGCAGAGAGACTGCCGCGCCAGCAGAGAGACTGTCATGCCAGCAGAGAGACAGCCACGCCAGCAGAGAGACAGCCACGCTTGCAGAGAGATTGCCATGCTAGCAGAGAGACTGTCATGCCAGCAGAGAGACTGCCACGCCAGCAGAGAGACTGCCACGCTAGCAGAGAGACAGCCATGCTAGCAGTGAGACTGTCATGCCAGCAGAGAGACTGCCACGCTAGCAGAGAGACAGCCACGCTAGCAGAGAGATAGCCACGCTAGCAGAGAGACTGCCACGCTAGCAGAGAGACAGTCATGCTAGCAGAGGGACTGTCATGCTAGCAGAGAGACTGCCACGCTAGCAGAGAGACTGTCATGCCAGCAGAGAGACAGTCATGCTAGCAGAGATGCTGGCATGCCAGCAGAGAGACTGCCACGCTAGCAGAGAGACTGCCACGCTAGCAGAGAGACAGCCACGCTAGCAGAGAGACTGCCATGCTAGCAGAGAGGCTGTCATGCCAGCAGAGAGACTGCCACGCTAGCAGAGAGACAGCCACGCTAGCAGAGAGACAGCCACGCTAGCAGAGAGACTGCCACGCTAGCAGAGATGCTGTCATGCCAGCAGAGAGACAGCCACGCTAGCAGAGAGACTGCCACGCCAGGAGAGAGATTGTCACACCAGCTGAAAGACCATGCTGTGCTGCTGAGAACCATGGACAAGAGAATGCCACGGGCCAGGCCAAGAGGACACCTCGCCAGGTCCACGATCTACATTTCTGAAACTTGTTATGATCCCAACTGACATTATTACTGGAAAAGCTAGATTGCTGACTGAAATCTGGCTTGACAGATTTTTTTTTAAATTTAACAAGGTAGTCCTTTTCTGAAATACAAGCACACAGTGCTACAGATTTAGTTTAACTGTAAAACACAAGTTTAGTAGCACAAAAGAAATGAAGGTAAAATAGAATAACCCAAACTATTTACATATACATAAATTGAAAGAATTAAAGACACATGGCAAAATACAATCCCATCCATTTCAACACCATCACATTACAATACGCAAATATCAGGCAGAATTCCCTTCTCTATCACATCTATAAGTTTGACATAACTATTTTGTTCATTTCCACAACTGACTTTACAATTCCTTAGCTTGGAGTAACCCTTTCAGGGGTCTAACCAAACATTTCTGGTCTAGAATTTGCAAACTAAAATCTTTACACCGAAGTAAGCTATTTCCTAACTTTTCTGAACTAACTCTTTTTTAAGAATCTCTTTCACACATCTAACTTCAAGCAGGAACTCTGTGAATTGAAAAGAAGTGATTTCCAAGGTATGGGTTTTTATCCCTAAACAAAAAAAAGTAAATTCCTATTCTTTTAGTTGAAAACAAATTACTAACCTTCAAAATACTGTCTGGTCCTAAAACTCTCCCAATGCAAACAAATCCCCTCTCTCTCTCGACATCAGTTTAAGAGATATGGCTCCATGAATACTGACAAGTTAATCATCAAACCCTTTCATACACACAAACCAAACCCACATGCCACTAGCTCAAAATAAAACCTGTAAAGTAAATAATATTAAAATCACATATCTTCCATTACAACCTCATATGGCTCAGTTTCAAATTTTGTTTGATAATAACAACATTAATTTATATAGCACTTTTAATATAAAACATCTCAAGGTGCTTCACAGGCATATTACTAAACAAATTTGGCAATAAATTACACAAACTGATATTAGAGTGTATAAACAAAAGCATGGTTAAAGAATTAGATTTTAAGGAATGCCTTAAAGGAGAGGTAAGTGACGTCAAGAATGACTGATGTGAAATGGTAACAGTGAAGGAGAACGAAAGATAAATGCAGCTGACAGGTTTCACTGAGTTGAAACGTGATGCTGATTTCACGAGCTGCCTGGTGAAAAAAATGAACATTGATCTTAAGTAAAATAAAAGAAATTAAATTGTTAATTCTATTGTATATTATACAGAACTTTCTCTCGCTACCCATCAGCTTTCTCTTATTATACCTTCCACCTCTGTAAAGCCACCCTTAGATAACATTCACATTTCCAGAAGTGGTGCTAAGTTGTTGATAATGACCCATTCAAGTCCTGGAGAACATTCAATAAATGGCTGATTATCAAATGACAATAGCTCTACAGAGACAGAATTCAAAGTACATTTCAGCAGCATCACATTAGGTAAGGGAGAAATGGATGTTTCTGCTTTTAATGATATCCATTAATTCTTATTCTTGACCAGGTCAATAAATATTTATTTTTGTATTTCTATGGTGTGAAATAATGTCATACTTCCCAATGGTAAAAAGAAAGTGCTCATGCATTTGAAATCTTTTCTTGTTAGATAGAACATGTGGCTGTTCAATGATTTTGTGATAGTCATAATCTCTGATCCTTGCATGTGATATAAAACAAAATTGTCACAACATTTTCAAGAGGTTTGTGTAAAATGTTCCTTCAGGATTAAAGATTCAGTTACTCCGCCCAATCAGCCCAATCTTCTTGGTGCCCAGATCATCCATGACCGGACATATGACTGAGCTGGCTGTAGGTATTTGTGAAAATCCTGGCACACAAACCTACAGTGGGCTATTCCCTGACCTGGAAGCCTCTCTATAGAGACGAGAGAGAGAGAGAGAGAGAGAAATCAAGGATATGAATGGGTAATTGTCTACGAAAGGTCAGGCAAATTAAAAGATAGTTTAACTCCTAGGTAACTCCATACTGACCTCATGACTACCCCATACAGACCCAAAGTGACAACCCCCTTTCATTCCCTAACACAATCCAACTACCCACGGACCAGCCACTAACCATCCACACACCACCCCCAGAACACAAGTCACTATTCCCCAGTTCTGGCCTCACTACCCCCAAACCCACCCATTGCCTCCTGACCAGCTGACAATCACTCTTGCCCCAAAGCCAACCAACCTCCCTAGTACACTCAATTGTTCCCCCACCTATTAAAAAACTGGATCTGTAAAAATTTCACATGACCATTCAAGCCTTAAAATGGCCGTGTCTCCAAACATCCCCCAAAACCTCCCACCCCTCACCTTGAACCTATGTTCCCTCTGGCTGACCCTTCAACTGAGGGGAACAGCTGCTCCTTATCCACTCTGTTCAGGCCCTTCATAATCTTGTACACCTCAATTAATCACCCCTCAATTCTCTGCTCCAATGAAAACCCCCAAAACTGTCCAATCTTGCTTTATAACCTACATTCTCCATTCTGGACAGCACTCTGGTGAATCTCCTCTGCACCCCCTCCAATTGCAATCACTTCCTTCCTGTAATGTGGTGATCAGAACAACACACAGTAATAAAATCAGAGATCGCTGAAAAAACATCAGCAGAGCTGGTAGTATCTGTGGAGAGAGTACTGCACACAGTACAATGACTGTGGTCACACCAAAAATCTGTACAACTCCATCATGATTTCCCTGATTTTGTAATCTCAATTGATAAAGACAAGTGTCCCATGAGACTTTATCACCACCGTGCTAACTTAAACTTCTACCTTCAAAGATCTATAGACAAACACTTTAAGGTCTTTTTGTTCTACAGCACCTTCTAATATAATGCTGTTCATTGGATACTTCCTTGTGAAATTACTTCTTCCAAAGTGTATCACTTCACACTTTTCAGGGTTAAATTTCCATTGACCACTTATTTGTCCGTTTGACCATTCTGTTTATATCTTCTTGTAACCCAAGACACTCAACCTCACTGTTAACCATCGACCACTCTTTCTGTAATCTGTAAATGTACTAATCCAAACCCCACACAGTCATCTTTATCATTTATATAAATGGCAAATAATAGGGGGACCCAGCACAGACCTTGTGGTACGTCACTGGACACTGGCTTCCAGTCACTCAAGGAGCCTTCTGTCATCACCCTCTGTATCCTACAACTGAGCTAAGGTGGAAACCACTTTCTCAAATTACCCTCTATCCAATGTGCAGTTGCCTTCTTGATAAGTCTGCTATGTGGGACTTCTTAACAAACGCTTTGTTAAAATTCATTTAAACTACATCAAATACACAACCTTCATCTACATGCCTGGCCATCAATTCAAAAAATGCAATCAAATTTGTTCGGTCTGACCTCCCTCTGACAAAACCATGTTGACTATCCCTGATCAAGCTTTGCCTCTCCAAGTGGAGAGAGATACTCCCCATCAGAATTTTCTCCAATATTTTCCCTACCCTTGACATGAGACTCTCTGGTCTCTCTTTCTGGCTTATCTCTACAAACTTTCTGAAATGTTGGAACCACATGAGCAGTTGGTCAGTCCCCTGGTACCTCCTCTGTGGAGAGAGAGGAACTCAAACTTTGGATCAGTGCCCTTATCTCCCACAGCAGCCTGGACCAGAAATCATTTGGACCTGGATACTTATCCACTTTAAAGCCTTCCACACCTCCAAAACCTTGACCTTCCCTATGTTGAGTTGCTCGAGCACTCTGTTGCCTCTTCCCCAGGTTGCATGGGTTCATCCTTAATCTCTTGAATGAAGACAAATGTGAAGTATTGGTTCAACACTCTACCAATGTCCTCTGGTTCCACCCACAGATTGCCCCCTTGGTCCCTCCTCGTTCACTGGTTATCCTCTTCCCAGTAAAATACTTACAGAATATCTTGGGATCGTCGCTACTTTTACTGGCCAGAGCTTTCTCATATTCCCTTTTTGCTTTGCCTAATTACTTTCTTAAGCACCACCCTGCACTTTCCATACACCACTAATGCCTCTGCTGATTTGTTCCCCTTGTACCTGCTAAAAGCTTCTCTTTTTCTTCTTTTCTTTCTCTTTGTATCAATTTTCCCAAACCTTGAGCAGCTTGGCTCATGGCGAGAAATGTGGGAAAATATGGTCAGATTGGAAAAATCCAAATCTCACTGCCAAGAAAAAAAGAGTTCCAATTTTCTCCTAAAGGTTTCAACAGTGAGTTCTGAGTCTCGCTAATGAATGACGAATACCTTATTTCTAAGCAAATGCATCTCATTATTAGCTAATCTCTACTCATTTTATGCAGTTTGCAATTCTCCCCTCCTCTCCTGACAATCTAGTTGGCACCAGTTCCTGATTTCAAGTCAGAGTGGTTATCTGGCAGATACAGCTCACTGTTTGCTTCTCTAGATCTCCATTTTAATGACCCTTCACCAACGTGTCCTGAACGCTCCATGTACAGCGTTCTCCTCCACCTTTTGTCCAAACATTGGCAAAACACCAGCTCCATCACATTATCATTGCTGATCACAGACCAACTCAAAACTTCACTTTGGAATTAGGACACCTTTGATTGCATGGTCCTGCTAGATCGCTTTGTGCACAGGAACACAGCCATCTCATGCATATGCACAGCTGCATCTTATGGCTCATAGCTAAATTTTGTTTAGTGCCTTTCTTGAGTGCTGCCAAGCTGTGTGATTGCATAGTACCTCAGCCAAAAGGCAGGATGGGATAGTCATTGTGAAGGGTGAGGGAAGTGAGAGCAAGGGAGAGGAGATACTGCGTGCAGTAGTGAGTTTGTAAGAAATGAGTGTTGGTCAAGTTTGTGTGCAGTAGCAAAGTTAGATTAAGTGTGATGTAGTAAAGAGAAAATCGTGACACGTCTCCTCAAAGAGTGCAGAAGATCATTGAGCTTCTCCCTGCATTGCTGTGCATGCAGTCTGACTCTGGAGACAGCAGTGATGTAGGCTGCTATGTCCAAGCCAGCTGTGTTTGAAATCTTGGCCCCCTGTGGTGGGCCTGCTGGCTCGGGAATGGTTCTCCTTGCTATCGTCCTGTCCACCAGGAACTCCAGGTTCCACTCTGAAAAGCATGGTGCCAGCTTCCCTTCCTGAGACTAAGTGGATGGTGTTTGAGGCTGTGGCTGTCTTAGAGTATCTGAAGTGTGTGTAGCTTGGCATTAACTATGATGTCAATGGCCTGAATACCGGAACTCCCAGCAATAGTGGAATGTCACTCATCTTGCTGCATGAAAAATAAATATCTGAAATTAAGAATGACCATGAAACCATTGTCGATTGTTGGAAAAATCCATCTTGTTCACTAATGTCCTTCAGGTCTCACCTGGTTTGACCTACATGTGACTCCAGACCCACAGCAATGTGGTTGACTCTTAACTGCCCTCTGAAATGGCCTAGCAAGTCACTCAATTGTATCAATCTCTACGAAGACTGGTATTAACCTAGACAACAGAAAAGACAACAGCAGAAAGAGCCCTGTTGACCCTGCTCAGTCATACTTAGTAATATTGAGAGGTTAGTGTCAAAATTGGGAGTGCTGTCTCACAGACTAGTCAGATACATGGGATCACTACCATCTACAAGTTCCCCTCCAAGCCACTCACCATCCTGACTTGGAAATATAGTTCTGTTCCTTAAGTATCACTGGGTTAAATCCTGGAATTCTCTTCCTATGGGCATCGTGGGTTTACCTACAGCACGTAGACTGCAGTGGTTCAGGAAGGCAGTTTACCACCATCTTCTCAAGGGCAACTACAGATGGGCAACAAATGCAGGCCAGCCAGTAATGCCCACTTCCCATTTAGTGAATTAAAAAAAAATAGTAGGTACAGGATGCCAAAGAAGGTGACTGCATCCTTAATGAAGTGAGAAGCAGAAAATAGGATGAGAAAAGTTGCAGTGAGTCATATGCAGACACCCACTATGAATCTCCCTGAAAATAACAACCAAAAAATGGACAAAAGCAGCCCGGCTTTTTAAATCAAGATCTAAAAGGAGATGGGGGGGAGCACAAGCGGGTTTTGACTCAATCTCAGCCCATTCCCTCAGGTGTGTTGAGTTATCATTGAGGAGGGGAATGCATCCACTTTGCGATGTTGTTTCCTATTTGGAATGAACTAGTGAGCAATAAACAGCATTCAAGGAGTGTGATCAAACAGAGAGCATCACTGCTCACTGCAATCACCATCTTAATGTTCACTCAGGAACAACATATATTGCGACAGAAAGGAATCACAGATAAGCTGCTTGGAATCATATCATAAATAATAAATCTGCTGGTTTCCTTTCAGAGCAGACGGGCAAATGATTACTGTACATAATTAATTTAAACAGTTAGCTATTTATTTTTTGATAGATTGCTAATTATATCATATTCTTCAGGATTGTTCCTAAACGTTTTATATTTTATGAAGATCTTTGAGAATTTTGCAGTATAGTCACTCTTTCGTGTGTTCAAGCTCATTGACAAAATTGAACATATAATCTCCATCAGAGGTCTTCATTTTTTTCATCTCATCTGAGAGGAATATCTGAAAATCCAGTAATTTTCCAAGTTTATCATTTGTAACTGTTGGAGGACAGCTAATGTCTTTTTTATTTCATTTGATTTTGCATAGTTACAATAATTAACTCTGTTCTGGTGAAGACTTCCACTTATGGCCCAAAGGATTGTAAATTTAATCTGATGACTGAGGCCATACACATCATTGGGAGTGTGGTCTTTGAATAAAACATTAAAACAAGCCTCTAACAGTCTGTTCTCAGGTTTTCAGGGTGCATTACTTTGAAAAAAACCAGGGAGGTTATGCAATTTATCCTGACTAACATTTCTCTATAAATTGTTGCCCCTAATGATAGATTTAATCTCATGGCTGTATGTGCCTCAATAATATGTTGGCTTATTTGACTGCTGAAGGTTCTATGCTCATTTATGTGAATTTCATTCCAGCAGGTTGATGATAATGCCCAATAAGCATTCAATACTTTTACACCAATATCCTTTGCCTAAGGGTCAGAAGGGTTAATTCTACTACAATAACACAGTCAGAGTAACGTAATACCCACTAAAGCTGGGAATTTTAATGGTAGTGGTATTCAAGAGGGATTTTATATCTGTCTTCACTGTAGAAAACGTAGAGAAAACCTCTCCAAGATACTTAAAAGATCAAGTGCTGAAAGGGAACTAGGAACTTAGAATGAGGAGAAGGCACTGGGAAAGCTAATCAAGCTAAAGACTGACAATTCCCCAGGACCAGTTGGCCCACGTTCTGGCCGAGGTGGTGGTCTAGTGAAAATGTCAATGCTGTTGTAATCTAGGCCCAGGCTAGTGCTTTCGGGATGTGAGTTCAATACCACCATTGCATTTGGGGAAATTTAAATTAATAATATCTCGCCTAATGATGGCCATTGTCATAAAGGAAATTATAGCAGGATCATTCAGTATCTTGTATGCTTTGGCCAAGTCACCCTCAATCTTCTAAATTGTTCTCCTCCTCCGGCCATTCTATTCCCATCCCCCACCCCCGCTTGTTCTCCTATTCCCATCCCCTACCCCATGTTCACCTATTCCCATCCCCCATCCATTGTTCTACTATTCCCATCCCCCACCCCTTGTTCTCCTATTCCCATCCCCCACCCCTTGTTCGCCTATTCCCATCCCCTACCCCTTGTCCACCTATTCCCTTCCCCCACCCGTTGTTCTCCTATTCC
>NC_057741.1:41863489-41873817 GCF_004010195.1 Chiloscyllium plagiosum
CCCCTTGTTCTCCTGTTCCCTTCCCCACCCCGTGTGTTCTCCTGTTCTCTCCGCACTCCCCCCAGCCCCATTTATTCTCTCCCCTGCCATGTCTGTTCTCTCCTCCTCCCGCCTCATCTGGTCCCCCCTAACCCCCAACCCTATCTGTTTTAATGCCTCATTAATTACCTGGGACCCAAGAATGAGGTCCATCAGAACCCAGAGACCCATGAGTCCCTGGTTCTATTAGTTTGCTCAGTGAAACTGTAGCTCCTAGAGAAACAGTTCTAAACCCCACTGTCCTTTCCAACTCTTGGCGTAAGTTGTGTCACAAGCTCAAAGAGTCCTAGGTGGTGAGACCTGCTATCTCACCTTCAGTTCTCTCCTATTATTCATTTACAATGTCATCCTTTGATAATACCACCTGTAGGCAAGGAATCAATTCCCGAATGTGTACAGCATCTAACGTTACGTCAAATTTTGGATGGGCCAAAATATCTTTCAATTTTAGACTGACAAAACTCCAAGCATCTAATTCATCTCCCACCAGTAGGTAATTACCTCTGGAGCAATTCCCTCTCTATCTATTTGATCGAACTATAACCCATTGTTTATAACCTAACACCATTATTTGACCCTGATCTATGCTTTTTATTCCATTTCTAGCTGTTAGTATCCAGTCACTGGTCCCTGACCTGGAACTGAACCCAGTCACTGCTTTGCAGGTCTCGCACTGAAGGAAGAGCCTCTTTTCCACCACACATTTATTGACACCCTAAAATTCTCTTGTGTGGCTTCCTGCTCACTTCCATATCTTTTAAAACTCTTGAGAGATTTTGCATTGACAATTCCTAAAATTATTGCTCATTTTTGTGGAAATTGTCAAATGCTGAAACAGAAGTTTGGACAAATGGGCACAGATGTGAAGATCTTTCAGAAAGGGCCTGGGGAAGATCTGATAAATTCACAATGCCAGTTTGAGTCTTCGTGTGATATACTGCAAATCCAAGCCTACAATCAGAGTTCTCCATTCTAGTTATCCAATCTGCTCCTGAGCTCTCACTCTACCTAATGTTGAGAAGAACTCATTGAATATTATGAAGATACAGTGATTACTGTAAAATGCAATGACTGCAAAATGAATGACCTGGCCTATAACTATATATAACTTGAGTTAGACAATCTTATGATTATTGTACCATATAAAATTTGCTCTGAAAAAGGCAATGCTAACCTTAAAAGAACTCCCTAATAGAAGTAACACAATTCATCATTTCAGGTCATACACTCTGCCCACCATCTACAGCATTGACTGGAATACTTGAAAATGATGGTTTTACAGGTTGTATGGGAATATGTGTGGGATCTAACTGTAGACTGGTGTACTATTGTGTTTTTATTATGTTATTACATGGTAATATTCTAGCTGCTTTGTCAACTATCTGGAATATATTTTATTTTTATTTCACAAAAGCAAGTCCCTAGAGCCTTCTCATTTGCTGAGCTTACAGTGATTAGACCATCACGTAGTCTGTAGAGGGCACACCCCTTGACCATGTGCAGCACTGTTTGTTTCTCTGCACCAGTGTGTGAGGGGTTTGTTCCCGTCCTGCCCTGAACTTGTTTAAAAAGGACCAGTCTTGCTGTGGTGGATTAAAGCTGGCCATTTGAGAGGAGGAAAGGAACCTGTTAGAGGCTTGTTCTTGTAGTTTCCACTGCTTGATTCAAAAGCTGTCTGCTGGTAGATCTTACTCAGGAAGATCAAACCGTTTGGAGTTGGTGATCTGTTATATGAATTTAAATCTTATATGTAATTTTGTCAATTTTGGATAAGTCTAAACACCTCTGCAACTTGGCAGCTCTACCTGGAGAGGAGTTCATTGGAATAAACAACCCAGAGGGTGAAGATGTTCGGCCCTTCCAAGCAGATCACTTCACTACAAAGCGATGCCAATGGCCCTTTTTTTAAGCCCTCTGATCCCACATTCTCTAAGATCTAGATGGTGGGTTGGGGTGTGGGGTGTGGAGGGTGGTGTGGTGAGGGGCAGTGGAAATGCCAGCAAAGTTGTCCTGAATGCTATCTTAACCAGCTTAATCCAACTCATCTCTATGAAGGATGGGTGCTGCTGCTCTGTAACTACAAAACTATAGAAAAGTGAAAACACAGAAAGAGGCCATTCAGCCTTATTATTTCTGCACCAACTGAATAAACTAGCCACTCATTCCAACCCACTTATCAGTATCTGGTTGGTAACTCACTGCTAGCAGCACTTCAGATCCAGATACCCTTTTAAATGAGTTGGAGGCTTCTGTCTCCACCACCAAACTGGCCAGTGAATTCCAGAACCCCACCTCCCTCTGGGTTTTTCCTCATGTCTTCTCTAATCCTTCTACCAATCATCTTAAATCTGAGCCGCCTGGTAATTGAGATCACTGCAATGGAAAACTAGTCTCCCCTGTCTCTCTATCTGAGTCCCTCATTATTTTATACACCTCGATAAAGACACCTCCTCTGATCAAATGAAGATAACTAGAGTCTTTCCCAAGCTTTCCTCATAGCCACATTTTTCAAGCCATAGCAACATTCTTGCAAATCTCCTCTGCATTCTCTCTAGAGCAATGGTGTCCTTTCTGTAATGTAGTGACTGAACTACATATAAAGCTGTAGCCTAACCAGTATTCCTGCTTGGATTCTATACTTAGTCTCCCATTTGCCTATGTTACCACCCAATCTACCTGTCCTGCCATCTTCAGTATTTATGGACATGTACTCCAAGGTCTCACATTACCTCTACCACTCTCCATTTATTATGTATTTCTTTACTTTTTTTGCCCTCCCCAAATTCTCAACCTCACATTTCTCTGGATTGAATTCCATTGGCATTTTCCACCCTCTTCACCAAACCCCTGCAATTGGCAGTATTCTCTTTGTTAACGGGGCAATTTTTGTGTTGTTTGAAAACTCTCCAATCATTCCTCCCACATTTAAATCAAAGTCATTAATATATTAATCATTGTGTATAATATATACAAATAGCAAGGAACACAATACTGAGCCCGTGGAGTACCCACAGGAATACTGCTTTCCATTTACACAGCCTGCATCGACCGTTATCCTCTATCCTGTCAATGATCTAATTTTGGATCAAACTCACCATATTCTCCTGAATTACTTGGGCTTTAATTTTCTCAGCAGCCTATCAGATGTAAGTAACTCAGATAATAATGTATATGTGTCTGAAGTCTGACTCAAATTTAGTAGGAAGCATTGTCAGATGGTGTGGCAATTCAGTGTATTATTTGATCATTATTTCAATAGAGTTGTTGTATAATTAGTGCATTCTTTTTCCAGAAGGGTTACGATTTAACATTTGTGATTCGATCTTGTTTGATCTTATTTTTAATTTTTAAACCTCACTGGGGATAACTCCATTCTTAGCACTAAGTTCAACAACAAATCTTTTCATTGAATAATTGATTTTTTTCAAAATTGGGTAGGTATATGAAGGTAAGAAAGGAAGTCATGTACATTAAACCTAGGCTCAGGAGTTATAGTGTTAATGAAATGGTGCATGGATGTGTATTCCATTGTGAAAACTGATTTTAGAATTTGAAGCAGCAAATGTCACATTTATCTAGCTATTTCTGCAGTTAGACTCCTCCTTACTTTCTGGATTTAGGTTTACTCATTGAGTTGGAAGGTTCATTTCCAGATGTTTCGTCACCCTATTAGGTAACAACTTCAGTGGGCCTCCGGGCAAAGCACTGCTGATAATTTCTGGTTTCTATTTATATGTTTGGGGTTCTTTGGGTTGGTGATGTTGTTTCCTATGGTGATGTCATTTCCTGTGGTGATGTCATTTGCTTTTTTTTCTCCCTCTCAGGGGGTGGTAGATGGGGTCTAACTCGATGTGTTTGTTAATAGAATTCCGGTTGAAATGCCATGCTTCTATGAATTCTCGTGCGTGTCTCTGTTTGGCTTGTCCTAGGATGGATGTGCTGTCCCAGTTGAAGTGGTGTCCTTCTTCATCTGTATGTACTTTCAAGACCATCAATAATACCCTTACTGGCAAAAGATTCACTAAAGAGGAGGAAAACAACAACAAATTATCATTCCTAGATGTCACAGTAGAGCGAACAGCCAATGGGGAACTTCAAACCAGCGTCTACAGGAAAACAACACATACGGACCAAATACTGAACTACAGAAGTAATCATCCCAATATCCACAAATGAAGTTGCATCAGAACATTATTTCAATGAGCCACCACACACTGCAGCACAGAGGAACTATGCAGAGCAGAGGAAAATTACCTATACAGTGTATTCACAAAGAATGGATATCCAATGAACACAGTCCACCAATTTCTCAGCAACAAACCCAAACAAGCAGATAAAACACATCCAGAACCCGTAGCTACTCTCCTCAAATCAAAGGCATCTTGGAAATGACTGCTAGACTACTCAGACCTCTTGGCATAATGGTAGCCCACAAACGCGCCAACGCACTAAAACAGTAGCTAATGAACTTGAATGACCCTATACAGACAAGCAAAACTAATGTCATTTACAAAATACCATGCAAGAACTGTAACAAACACTACATTGGACAAACAGGCAGAAAACTAGCCACCAGGATACATGAACATCAACTAGCTACAAAACGACATGACCCTCTCTCACTAGTGTCCCTACATACAGATGAGGAAGGATATCACTTTGACTGGGACACCACATTCATCCTCGGACAAGCCAAACAGAGACATGCACGAGAATTCATAGAAGCATGGCATTCCAGCCGGAATTCTATTAACAAACACATCGAGTTAGACCCCATCTACCACACCCTGAGAGAGAGAAAAAAAAAACAAGAAATGATATCACCAACCCAAAGAAACTCAAACATATAACTAGAAACCAGGAATTATCAACAGTGCTTCACCCGGAGGCCCACTGAAGATGTTACCTAGTAGCCGGATGAAACATCTGGAAATGAACCCTCCAGCTTAGAGAGCAAACCTACATCCAGAACCTCAACCTGAGCTACAAATCTTCTCAAAACTCACTCCACATCATTTGCAATATATGAGAAATAAACAAAGTTGCTAATGCTGCTTTTCCAGGCCAGGGGTTAAATTAAAATGTGTTGAGGCTGTCATTTACTGAAACACATGTTTGTCAGATGTCTTTACTGGACATATTTGAAGTATTTAAAATTCAGATTTAAAATAATGATGGAAAAGGATAGACCAGATCTAAAAGTTGAAGTTCGAAATTGGAGAAAGGCCAATTTTGATGGTATTAGGCAAGAACTTTCGAAAGCTGATTGGGCGCAGATGTTCGCAGGTAAAGGGGCGGCTGGAAAATGGGAAGTCTTCAGAAATGAGATAATGAGAATCCAGAGAAAGTATATTCCTGTTAGGGTGAAAGGAAAGGCTGGTAGGTGTAGGGAATGCTGGATGACTAAAGAAATTGAGGGTTTGGTTAAAAAAAGAAGGAAGCATATGTCAGGTATAGAGGGGACAGATTGAGTGAATCCTTAGAAGAGTATAAAGGAAGTAGGAGTGAAATCAGGAGGGCAAAACGGGGACATGAAATATCTTTGGCAAATAAAATTAAGGAGAATCCAAAGAGTTTTTTACAAATATATTAAGGACAATAGGGTAACTAGGGAGAGAATAGGGCCCATCAAAGATCAGCAAGGCGACCTTTGTGTGGAGCCGCAGAAAATGGGAGAGATGGGCCAATGGGCTGAGAAGTGGTAGATGGAGTTTAATTCAGATAAATGCGAGGTACTGCATTTTAGGAAAGCAAATCTTAGCAGGACTTATACACTTAATGGTAAGGTCTTAGGGAGTGTTGCTGAACAAAGAGACCTTGGAGTGCAGGTTCATAGCTCCTTGAAAGTGGAGTCACAGGTAGCTAGGTTAGCGAAGAAGGCGTTTGGTATGCATTCCTTTATTGGTCAGAGTATTGAGTACAGGAGTTGGGAGGTCATGTTGCAGCTGTACAGGACATTGGTTAGGCCACTGTTGGAATATTGCATGAAATTCTGGTCTCCTTCCTATCGGAAAGATATTGTGAAACTGAAAGGGGTTCAGAAAGGATTTACAAGGATGTTGCCAGGGTTGGAGGGTTTGAGCTATCGGGAGAGGCTGAATAGGCTGGGGCTGTTTTCCCTGGAACGTCGGAGGCTGAGGGATGACCTCATAGAGGTTTACAAAATTATGAGGGTCATGGATAGGGTAAAGAGGCAATATCTTTTCCCTGGGGTTGGGGAGTCCAGAACTAGAGGGCATAGGTTTAAGGTGAGGGGGAAAGATATAAAAGAGACCTAAGGGGCAACTTTTTCACACAGAGGGTGGTACATGTACGGAATGAGCTGCCAGAGGAATTGGTGGAGGCTGGTACAATTGCAACATTTATAAGGCATTTCGATGGGTATATGAATAGGAAGGGTTTGGAGAGATATGGGCCAGGTGCTGGCAGGTGGGACAAGATTGGGTTGGGATATCTGGTTGGCATGGACGGGTTGGACCGAAGGGTCTGTTTTCATGCTGTACATCTCAATGACTCTATATTTGCTTTGATGATGCTTAACTCAGTCATTGCTAATATTCAATCACTCCCTGAGACAAAGGACAACTGGGGTCTAATCTCACACTTTCAGAATATTGTGCGTAATTCTGGTCTCTCTCCTTTAGGAAGGATGTTGTGAAATTTGAAAGGGCTCTGAAAACATTTACAAGGATGTTGCCAGGGTTGGAGGGTTTGAGCGACAGGGAGACGCTGAGTAGGCTGGCGCTGTTTGGCCTGGAGTGTTGGAGGCTGAGGGGTGAGCCTATAGTTTTATAGGATCATCGGGGCATGGAGAGGGGAAATAGACAAAGTCTTTTCCCTGGAGTGAGGGAGTCCAGAACTACAGGGCATAGGTTTAGGGTGAGAGGGGAAAGATATAAAAGGGACCGAAGGGGCAACTTTTTCACACAGAGGGTGGTACGTGTATGGAATGAGCTGCCAGAGGATGTGGTGGAGGCTGGTACAATTACAACATTTGAAAGCATCTGGAGAGGTATATGAAAAGGAGGGATATGGATCAAATGCTGGTAAATGGGACTAAAATGATTTAGGATATCTGGTCGGATTTAACGAGTTGGGCCAAAGGATCTGCTTCCGTGCTGTATATATCTATGATTCTCTGTGTGATTTCATCAAATGCCTTTCTAAAATCCATGGAGACAACATCCACTGACCTCCCCTCATCAACCCGACTTGTATTTCCTCAAAATATTCAATTGATTAAAACACAACCATCCAGTAACAAATCCACACTGACTGTTCCTAATTAATCAATAACTTTCCAAGTAACACTAAATCTTATCTCTCATTATTGATTCGAGTAAGAAACCACTCTGTGACATCCTTTTCCCTGGCATCGTAGAGTAAATATACCATTCTGGAGCCACATAAACAGCTGCCAACGTTTCTGTCTATTCCTCTGAATATCGAATCCTTGATCCATTTCTCATTCTGTGTCACTGTATAGCTGAGCTGCCCATATCACAATTACCTGCCCATATCCCAGTGAGCTGCCCATATCCCAGTGAGCTGCCCATATCCCAGTGAGCTGCCCATATCCCAATTACCTGCCCATATCCCAGTGAGCTGCTGCTATCCCAGTGAGCTACCCATAGCCCAGTGAGCTGTCCACATCGCAATTACCTGCATATATCCCAGTGAGCTCGCATACCCCAATGAGCTGCTCATATCCCAGTGAGCTGCCCATATCCCAATGAGCTGCTCATATCCCAGTGAGCTGTCCATATCCCAATCACCAGTCCAAATCCCAGTGAGCTGTCCATATCCCAATCACCAGCCCATATCCCAGTGAGCTGTCCATATCCCAATCACCAGCCCATATCCCAGTGAGCTGCCCATATTCCAGTAAGCTGCCCATATCCCAATGAGCTGCTCATGTCCCAGTGAGCTGCCCATATCCCAATCACCAGCCCATATCCCAGTGAGCTGCCCATATTCCAGTAAGCTGCCCATATCCCAATGAGCTGCTCGTGTCCCAGTGAGCTGCCCATATCCCAATCACCTGCCCATATCCCCAGCGAGCTGCTCATATTCCAGTGAGCTGTCCATAACTCAATCACCTCCCCATATCCCATTGAGTTGCCCATATCCCAATCACCTGCCCATATCTAGTAAGCTGCCCATATCACAATTACCTGCCCATACCCCAATGAGCTGCTCATATCCCAGTGAGCTGCCCATATCACAATCACTCACCCATATCCCAGTGAGCTGCCCACATCCCAGTGAGCTGCTCATATCCCAATTAACTGCCCATATCCCAGTAAGCGGCCCATTTCCCAATCACCTGCCCATATCCCAGTGAGCTGCAAATATCCCAGTGAGCTGTCCATATCCCAGTGAGCTGCCCATATCCCAGTGAGCTGCCCATATCCCAATCACCTGCCCATATCCCAGTGAGCTGCTCATATCTCAGTGAGCTGACCATATCCCAGTGAGCTGCCCATATCCCAATTACCTGCCCATATCCCAGTGAGCTGCCCATACCCCAATGAGCTGCTCATATCCCAGTGAGCTGCCCATATCCCAATTACCTGCCCATATCGCAGTGTGCTGCCCATATCCCAGTGAGCTGCCCATATCCCAGTGAGCTGCCCATATCCCAATCACCTACCCATATCCCAGTGAGCTGCTCATATCCCAGTGAGCTGACCATATACCAGTGAGCTGCCCATATCCCAATTACCTGCCCATATCCCAGTGAGCTGCCCATACCCCAATGAGCTGCCCATATCCCAGTGAGCGGCCCATATCCAAACACCCGACCATATCTCAGTGAGCTGCCCATATCCCAATCACCTGCCCATATCCCAGTCAGCTACCCATATCCCAATCACCTGCACATATCCTCGTGAGCTGCTCATATCCCAATTACCTGCCCATATCCCAGTGCGCTGCCCATACCCCAATCAGCTGCCCATATCCCAGTGAGCGGCCCAGATCCAAACACCGGCCCATATCTCAGTGAGCTGCCCATATTCCAGTGAGCTGCCCATATCCCAGGGCGCTGCCCATATCCCAGTGAGCTGCTCATATCCCAGTGAGCTGCCCATATCCCAATCACCTGCCCATATCCCAGTCAGCTACCCATATCCCAATCACCTGCACATATCCCAGTGAGCTGCCCAGATCCCAATCACCAGCCCATATCCCAGTGAGCTGCCCATATCCCAATCAATTCCCCATATCCAAATCACCTGCCCATATCCCAATCACCAGCCCATATCCAAATTACCTGCCCATATCCCAGTGAGCTGCCCATATCCCAATTACCTGCCCATATCCCGGTGAGCTGCTCAAATCCCAATCACCGGCCATATCCCTGTGAGCAGCCCATATCTCAGTGAGCTGCTCATATCCCAATCACCTGCCCATATCCCAATTGCCTGCACATATCCCAGTAAGCTGTCCTAATCACAATTACCTGCCAATATCCCAGTGAGCTGTGTCACTGTATAGCTGAGCTGCCCATATCCCAATTACCTCCCCACATCACACTGAGCTGCCCATATCCCAATCACCTGCCCATATCCCATTGAGCTGCTCATATCCCAGTGAGCTGTCCATATCCCAATTACCTGTCCATATCACAGTGAGCTGCCCGTATCCCAATTACCTGCCCATGTCCCAGGGAGCTGCCCATATCCAAATTACCCGTCCAGATCCCAGTGAGCTGCCCATATCCGAATCACCAGCCCATATCCCAGTGAGCTGCCCATATTCCAATCACCCGCCCATATCCCAGTGCGCTGCCCATATCCCAGTGAGCTGCCCATATCCCAATCACCTGCTCATATCCCTGTGCGCTGCCCATATCCCAGCGAGCTGCCCATATCCCAATGAGCTGCCCATATCCCAATCACCTGCCCATATCTGAGTGAGCTGCCCATATCCCAATCACCTGCCCATGTCCCAATGAGCTGCTCATATTCCAATCACCTCCCATATCCCAGTGAGCTCTTCATATCCCAGTGAGCTGCCCATATCCCAGTGAGCTGCCCATATCCCAATTAACTGCCCATATCCCAGTGAGCTGCCCATATCCCAATCACTTGCCCACAACCCAATCACCTGCTCATATCCCAGTGCGCTGCCCATATCCCAGCGAGCTGCCCAGATCCCAATGAGCTGCCCTTTTCCCAATCACCTGCCCATATCCGAGTGAGCTGCCCATATCCCAATCACCTGCCCATATCCCAGTGAACTGCTCATATTCCAATCACCTGCCCATATCCCAGTGAGCTGTTCAT
>NC_057741.1:41874317-41936933 GCF_004010195.1 Chiloscyllium plagiosum
GAAACAACCCCGCTCCTAAAGACAGAAATAAAATAGGATAAAGTAACCATCTCCCCCCACCTACATTAACTAGACCCCTGGCCTATTATATATATATATATAAAAAGAGGGGGGGGGGAGAAAATCGCCAAGTAAATAAACCTCTCCCCCCCCCCCCCCGACGGACTCTTCATGGTTAAAGCATAGCATCGCTGGGTAGCGCAAGGAGTACTGAATATTTAAGTCCCTGAAACACTTCTTCGCTTCATCAAACGCCTTCCTCTTTCAGACCAGAGCTGGGGAAAAGTCCTGGAATAACATAATCTTGGATCCTTTATAAATCATGGCTTGGGGATCTTTCCCAAGATTTCTGGAAGCTTCTAAGAGCATCTGCCTCTCCTTTAGCTCTGCAGCCAGAACAGGACTGGGCGGGGGCGCTGGTTCGAGCTGGGCCCACGTATTGCGACCCGGTAGGCCCATTCCACCCTTACCTGGCCTGATCCAGCCTCCAGATTTAAAAGCTGTGGAAGCCACTGCTCGAGAAACGCTGTAAGCTGGCCTTCCTCTTCCCGTTTGGGAAGGCCCAGCAAACGAATATCTTTTCGATGACCTCAATTCTCGAGGTCATCGATATGATTCTCGGAGGTCGCGGCCTTTAGCTCCGCCCCTCCGACTTGGAGCTCGATTTCTCACTCGTGCTTTTGTAGAGCGGCCGAGAGTGAATTCCATCTGCTCCAGAACTCTTCAATGAAAGCATCGATCTTAGCATCGAGTTTAGAGATTATTTCCACGAGGCTCACCACCGTAGGTAAGTCTCCCAGGGCAGCTGCGGACGCCTCTGCTGCAGCTGGAGAGGGTGGGGGAGGGGTTCCTGCCCACTGAGAACTGCTCCCTTCCCTTTAGTCATTTTTACAGGAGATTAGATTGTTTAAATTCAGTTCTGAGCAACTAATCACATTAAGTAAAAACTATTTTAAATGATTTGGTGAGTGTGGTGAAGGTGGGTGGCCCACTTTGCCCAAGTCTTAGGAGGAGCACTATAGACTCAGACTTGCTGGGCCGCCGCCATCTTTGATCCCCATCCGGAAATTGCTCTTTAACCACGTGGGAAGGGAAATTGGACTTCAGTAAGGCGTTCGAACAGGTTCCCCATGGGAGACTAGTTAGCAAGGTTAGGTCTCATGGAATAAAGGGAGAACTAGCCATTTGGATACAGAACTGGCTCAAAGGTAGAAGACAGAGGGTGGTGGTGGAGGGTTGTTTTTCAGACTGGAGGCCTGTGACCAGTGGAGTGCCACAAGGATCGGTGCTGGGTCCTCTACTTTTTGTCATTTACATAAATGACTTGGAAGCGAGCATAAGAGGTACAGTTAGTAAGTTTGCAGATGACACGAAAATTGGAAGTGTAGTGGACAGCGAAGAGGGTTAACTCAGATTACAACAGGATCTTCATCAGATGGGCCAATGGGCTGAGAAGTGGCAGATGGAGTTTAATTCAGATAAATGCGAGGTGCTGCATTTTGGGAAAGCAAATCTTAGCAGGACTTATACACTTAATGGTAAAGTCCTAGGGAGTGTTGCTGAACAAAGAGACCTTGGAGTGCAGGTTCATAGCTCCTTGAGAGTGCAGTCGCAGGTAGGTAGGATAGCGAAGAAGACGTTTGGTGTGCTTTCTTTTATTGGTCAGAGTATTGAGTACAGGAGTTGGGAGGTCATGTTGCGGCTGTTCAGGACTTTAGTTAGGTCACTGTTGGAATATTGCGTGCAATTCTGGTCTCCTTCCTATCGGAAAGATGTTGTGAAACTTGAAAGGGTTCAGAAAAGATTTACAAGGATGTTGCCAGGGTTGGAGGATCTGAGCTATAGGGAGAGGCTGAACAGGCTGGGGCTGTTTTCCCTGGAGCATCAGAAGCTGAGGGGTGACCTTATAGAGGTTTACAAAATTATGAGGGGCATGGATAGGATAAATAGACAAAGTCTTTTCCCTGGGGTCAGGGAGTCTAAACTAGAGGGCATAGGTTTAGGGTGAGAGGGGAAAGATATAAAAGAGACCTAAGGGGCAACGTTTTCACACAGAGGGTGGTACATGTATAGAATGAGCTGCCAGAGGAAGTGGTGGAGACTGGTACAATTGCAACATTTAAAAGGCAATTTGATTGGGTATATGAATAGGAAGGGTTTGGAGGGATATGGGCCGGGTGCTGGCAGGTGGGACTAGATTGGGTTGGGATATCTGGTCAGCATGGACAGGTTGGACTGAAGGGTCTGCTTCTATGCTGTATATCTCTATGACTCTACATCGCTCATTTTTGGTTGACATGGATATTATTGGCTGAATGGCCTCCTCTGTGCTATTAATCCATCCACATCTTTCAGTAAGCAAAGTAGATTTCACAATTTGCATCATGTAACTGTCCTCTCTGCTTGAAAAATACGCTTACATTTACTGGAAGATTTCGTCGTGAGTTACATTTACCGCTATTCCTGGAGATGTTCAAAATAAATTAATTGCTGCTGGTCCTCCCATATGATCAGCCCTGCCTTTAAATGCATAACTGAACTGTGTAAGCCATTCACTCATCAAAATTGAAGTACAATTGCATGGTTATAACAGCTTTGATGAGAGTTATTATGGGAAAATGTTTGTCAGCCCTTTCCATTAAACCTTAAACCCGCCCACCAATTACCCCATGAAGGGACTGTGCTCCAAAAGCCAGTGTTTCCAAAAAAACCTGTTGGACTATATCCTGGAGTTTTGTGGTTTTTAACTTTGTCTATCCCATCGAACACTGTCACCTCCAAATCATGCAAAGACATTGTTCCCTAATGAATAAGAGAGACCCAACAATCATACACATGTGCTCTACAGAACATGGTTATTTACCCATTAGGCTTTGAAGGATGTTGTCAGCTCGTCTGTCATATTACAATACCAACAGACACATAATGATGTGATATTCAAACTTCTTTGTGTTTTCACAGTATGGGATTAAAAAGAAAGAGGAAAAGGAAGCAGAGGCAATGGCAGCCATGGAGGCTCAGGCAGAGGGAAGTTTGACACGGCCCAAGAAAGCGATTCCTGCTGGCTGTGGGGACGAAGAGGAGGAAGAAGAAAGTATTCTGGACACTGTCTTAAAATATCTTCCAGGGCCTCTCCAAGATATGTTTAAGAAGTAACAACATGATTATATGCAAAGTAACTCCTGGTTTTATTGCTAGGTGTAAACCATTCTCATTATAAAATGAGAATTTATCATCATTTCAGCTAATTATAATTTGACTGCTCACCTCTTCCTGTGTAGTGGCATGGAAACTTCATCACAACAGAACATCCAGGGCAATGCTGTGTCGCAGTCTCGAAATAACCTAATCTGATAAGCCATGTTTATAGTCAAATAAAATCCAGATATTTAATAGTGAAAAGAAGAAACTTGTATCTTTTTATCTAGTTGTGACCACTTTGACATTACAGGGCTCCAGCTAGCATTGATTGTCCAATTATTGTTCATCATACACGTTAAATAAAGCATCAGGTCACAACACTGGGTGATACCTACAATACACAGCTAATTAACCCAGCATTCGAACTCTGATTAAACATTACTAACTCTGTTAATATCAACTTGTGGCAATTTTCCAATTTTGGATAGAACTTATTAATGAGGTTAAAGCCTGGGAATTATGGTGTGTTATATCATGGAATGAAGCTTAACATATCCTTTCAAATTCTTTTGACCGTTATGTTGATAGAGCTTTGATCTATTTGTTTAAACAGTTTAATGTCCCTAAGAAGCAATAGAATGTGATAATGTTCTGTATTTATATCCTAATATTGCATAATTTCCACTTCATTTTTTTAGCATTTTATTATATAAATGTATATTAATATCCTCTTGGAATCATAAATTGTATTTTCTAAAACATACTTCATAGTTCCCATATATTTTTACCTAACATCAATGCTAATGGTGGACAGAGACTTCATGAATGTAAACATTACAGCATGATATAAATATCCTGTACAGAAATATTCAATGATCACCATACTTTGAGAATAAATCAAAGGGTTGTACAAAGTCAGGCGAAATACATTAATTTCGTAATGTCCTGCTTCTACAGGCTGTGACATAGGGTGATGCCATTATTAAGCATCTAGCATGTCCTATGATGCATCTCAGTTGACTTTGTTAATAACAGTTATGGTTCCATCTCTTAAATTGAAAACATTTTGCCATTTAAAGTGGGAAATGAGCAGCTATGTATTTGATAATGCAAAAAAACCCTGTGACTCCATCAGTTAAAAAAACTCTTGAATATCATGTTAGCTTACATCTTTTTCAAAAGTGTCACAAAGCATCATAAAGTTTTAAAAATTTCCACTGTTTGCAGAAGCCTGACTTTGTCAATCAGTTTTGCAGTCACAGCAAACTAATTAAAACCCAGGCCTTGAAATAGTTTTGCACACCAAGTAACTAATCTTTATCATACCAAATCAAATAGAGACTTTCAATTTTGTGGCAATATTCAGGCTGGGAGGCCATCAGCTCTGTGCTTCCCTTTCACAGCCAGAGAACGTGTAAAATAGACCGACGTGAACTGAAGTGGCGTGTCACAACTAGGGCCCATCATTGTCATTCTGTTATTAATACAGGATATTATTATGTCTCCCTTGTCACATATTTGGTATCTGGTGTTTGTCATGTTATGTACTAAAACCTGTCAGAATTGTAAATAGTTAATTATTATACAAAGTCAAGCCATTTAAAATTGATGTAAGGAATAGATCATATTGCTGGACATGGGATAATCCCATGCAATTATCACTGTGAAATTCCAGGGAGTGTGGAGAATTCTTGTCAGTTGATGATTATTATGACTTGTTTCAGTCGTTAAAACCACTATATCTTGAGTACTGTATTTTCCTCATGCCATACCAGCTGATAAAATATGACTAGTTAAAATATTCATTTTACCAACTAGGGAAAAACCTGTGGTATTTGAAAATATTTTACTGCGATTAAATGCCATATTTCTCCCAGAACCCTCTAATGAGACGTGTGTTCACTGTAGAGTTGAAGGTGAAAACTTGAGTTTAGCCTGAACTTGGAGTTAAACCATATGTGTCCTATTCAGAGTGAAATTGTGCAGGGTACATACAGCCATATGTTACATTTTGTAGGTGAAAGTCAAAATGAATAGGTTTGCAAGGACTGCAGGTATTTCTGAATTACAATTCACCAGAAAGGTCAGAAAATTGACAGCATTTCAATATTTAAGTAATGACCCTGTATTGAAAAATGACAGTAGACTTATCAATAAAATAAAAACTAAGAACTGCAGACACTGGAAAACTGAAACACAGACAGTAAGTACTGGAGAAACTCAGCAGGTCTGGTAACATTACAGATAAAAAAATACAGTTAACATTTCAGACCAGTGACCCCTAATCAGAACATTTCTCCAGCAATTTCTGAATGTGAACTTGCCACAGAGAACCCATATGCTACCCACCCTTCCCTTTCCTTCTCACCTCAATTAGCATCTTACTCACTCCCATCCTCCACCACACACCTTCACTCCTGCTTCTTTTGCTCCTCTCTCTCTGCCACTCTATTTTATTCCCCTACCCCTCACCCCTATAAATTGCACCCTCTTCCCTTTCTTGCACAGGCATACATAATCCATCCCCCTTCCCTCTCCCTCCTACTTTACACGTGACCCCACCCACTCCCACAGCCCCAGTTCTGATGGTATTTTAACCATTACTGGATTTTTCTCACAAAATAAATGGAAGTATTGCCTTCAAATTGAACAGTTTGAATATGATTTCTTTAAAGCAAATACCTGTACTGTGTTTTAATTTTAATTAAACCAAAGAAAAAAATTGCTCCAGATTTATGATTGATGAGGTTTTCCAGTTTGTATCACGTTGATATTGGTCATAATGAAAAGGAACCATTTATCTCAGGTACGGGTTCTTGTTTTGAACATCTTGCTAAATGGTCGAGTGTGTCCTTGAGATTATTTCACTCACAGCCTTTCTGTAGAATATAAGCAAGATACTGCTTTAAAGAGAAAAAAAAAACAAATTTAATTTGATAAGCTCCACATGTTTCAACAGAGAAAGCCATAAAGTAGGCTTGGCAGTCTTAAATATTTGCTCCAAAGTACTGGAACACATAATAGTTTACATAAGAAAGTGGCCTATAACAGGCATAAGTCTTGAAATCTAAATTTTCAGTCATAATTTGCTTATATTTGTGACTGAGGCAGAACCAAAGCAATAATATTCTACTCTATCCAGTTAGAAAGGGAGACACTGGGGATGATTTTAACCTTTGCTGTCCTTTGGGAGAATGAAGAGGCTGAGCAGTAGATGCTGGTTTCACATCTCCCAGGATTGTATTTCCCATGGAATTCAGTGTAGAGCAATATTTGGGGGTACATAACCTCAGCATCCCACGCAGTCCCAAAGGAATATCACCTGGGAATGAGGTTAAAGTGACTCGATGACAAGCAAATTACCATTGGTGATTAGAAGGGCTAACAGGTATAAATATACTTTAGCCCAGCACTTTGATTTCAAAAATCTAAGGCAGATACTGATCCAGCAGAGAAATGTGATTGAATTTGATTTAAGATTAGAATTGAACAGTTCCATTATTTATTCAAATATAATTAGACATTTTTAAGATCTCATTGTTTGATTTCATTTTAATTACTTCTGAAGTAATTTTCACAAATCTAATGCTGAAGGGCCATTTGGGAAACCAGGTTATAAGCTAACAAGAATGGCAAAGTATTAAATAACAAATAGGATAATATTAAAAATTGGAGAGTTTAAAATATAATTCAAGACTGCCAAGCCAATAAAAAAATGAGACTGCAATATATCTATTAATATACTGGTCTGTGTGAAAAACCAATTTGTTTCAAGTTAATTGTTGTCTTTCAATGAGGCTGTTACAGTTTCTCATTCTGGTTTCATTATTGTCTCCACTGAAATACGTTAACCACATTAAATTTACTGATAAAAGTCAAGGTTATGCTGTAGTTCAAACCTTTGTTGTGTCCTGAATTGAAATGTCTGATACATGTTCAGTTGCTTTATCCACAGTCCGTCCATCATCAAACATTTCATTCATTCCATTTTGAAACTTTTTAGGAAATTCAATTGGTGCTTCTTGTGACTCTTCAGAGCTTTGTGTTTCGTGTGAATTGGTGAATTCTGTGTGAACTGGTGAATTTTGTTGTGAAGGATTCGGTTCTGCTCCAGGCTACATGCATGTTGTATTGTCCTAGTAGCAACTTAAAGACTTTATAACTGAATATTATGTTGATTTTAGCAGCTGTGACATCACTGCATGTTGCCTATATAGAATTTATTGTAATGTTCATCTGTGGTAAAATAACACATACAAATAAAGTTACTTCACTCAAATTTGTATCTGTGATTTTATTTGAAAATTAAAGGTCTCAATATTTACACATTATCTGATTTAAATCTGATACTTGAAATATAAAATCTTTACTCGAGTAAAACACATCAATGTAGCAAATAACCCAATAATCAGCAAAGTAAGCACAAGTAAAAAAAGGCCATACAGATGACTTAATAAGGAAATAAGGGAAACAAGTGGGGATGTTTAGGACACATACATATTACCAGAGAGAAGGTGTTTGCAGCCTTAAAACCCATCAAAGTGGATAAATCCCCTGGGCCTGACCCTGAGACATTGTGGGAGTCTAGGGAAAAAAATTGCAGAGCCCTTGCAGAGATTTTTGCTTCAACTTTAGCCACAGGTGAAGTTCCGGAAGATTGGACAGTGGCTAATGTTGTTCCATTGTTTAGGAAAGGTAGCAAAAACAAGCCAGGGAGCCTGACATCAGTGGTCGGCAAGGTTTTGGAAAGGATACTGAGAGACAGAATCAACAAACATTTGGATAGTCAAGGTCTGATTAGAGATAGCCAGCATGGATTTGCGCGCAGAAAGTCACATCTGACAAATCTTTTAGAGTTCTTCAAAGAGATAACCAAGAGGATAGATGAGGATAAGGCTGTGGATGTTGTCTATATGGACTTTAGTAAGGCCTTTGATAAGGTCCTGCATGGCAGGCTAGGTTAGGTCGCATGGGATCCATGGACAGCTAGCTAATTGGATTCAAAATTGGCTCAACAGTACGAAGCAGAGGATGATGGTTGAAGGTTGTTTCACGGCTGAACGCCTGTGAGTAGTGGTGGGCCACAGGGGTATGCGCTGGGACATTTGTTATTTGTTTTTCATGTAAATGATCTGGATGAGAACATACAAAAGAAAGTTTGCAGATGATACAAAATTAAGAGGTATCATTGAAGGGGAGATCCAAGATGGCGGTGATCTGAGAGGTCTGCTGTGCTGGGCTCTGCACCATAACCCAAGTTAAGTGGTATTTTTACCCACTACCCTCCTCACCTCCCCCCCCCCCCCACCCCCCCTTAGCCATCCATCAGAAAAATCGAGAAAATAGAGTAAAATAAAACTCTTAGAATCCTTCAAATGTTGATTATAACATTTTAAGAAGATGACCAAAGAGAAGGAAGTGCGAGGATTACAGCAAGCAGCCCCCTCCCCCGCCCCCCTCCCATAGTGTCGGGCATACCTGCGGGCACGTTTGTAAAACTCCAAAAAAAGATTGAGTCAGCACTGGAACTGATCTCTACCAAGCTGCAGGAGATCTAAGTGCTGGATCAACGCGTTGAGGTGGTCGAACAAAGGACCACACAGTCAGAGACTGTGGCAGAGAATTTGGAAGGCCAGGTTCGGGCCTGCTGGACCAGGTTGACATCCTTGAAAATCGTGGTCGAAGGAAGTGGCTCCTGCAGTTCCTAGGGCTGGGAGTCAGGTCGGGCCCACTGGATTGCAAAGCACAGATCCAGGGTTTGATTAGCGCCTCCATCCAGTCCTAGTGTGATTCCAGTGTTTCAAGGAGAAGCAAATGATAATGGAAGCCTCCAGAAGGCTGGGAACAGACTCACAGGTCCTAGTGTACAGGGGGGACAAGTCTGTTTCTCCCAGACTTCTCTGGGGCTATAATCAAGAAGATGAAATCTTTTGATGAAGTCAGGAAGAGATTGAGAAACCTGAATATCCAATAGTCTGTGAGGTACCTGGCAGTACTGCGTTTCAACCATCGAGGGTCTGTTTACAATTTTGACTCAGCAGAGAAAGCAAGGGATTTCCTAGACTCTGGGTCAGAAAAAAGTTTTGGACAATGGCATATCCTTTGCTCTCTTGATCATTGGTTATATATGCTTTGTATAGCTTTGATGTAAAATTTCCCCTTTTCTTTTACTAATTCCTGTAATTCCCTTGTTTTTTTTCTGGATGTGGGTGGTTAACCCTCTTATTATTAAAGACAAATGGGGTTGACGTATTGGGGACAATGGGTGAATAACAGGTTTTCTTTGTCTCTGTGCTGTTTGGGTTTGGAGCGTGGCCTTTGCTGGAAGGAACCATGATGGTAGTAGGGATTGGGATGAATGCCCCCTATGGACTGGGGGGGTATCTCCAGTTATTTGTTGCTTGTATGTTTGTTTGTTTACTTTAGGAGTAGTGGTTAGTTTTTTTTAGTTTTTGTAGTATTTGTAGCAGTAGTTTTTAGACTTTATGGATCCTATTTTTTTCTCCACTTGGCACACTGAGTAAGCTTCTTCCCATTGGAGGATGGGGGTGTGTGCCATGGGCCGCTTTGTACAGCTATGGCTAGTGGTTTGTTTAGATGGTGCACCTGGAACATAAAGGGGAGTCATTCCCCAATCAAAAGGAAGAAGGTGCTCTCAAACCTCAGAAAGGAAGAAGTTGACATTGCGCTGCTACAAGAGACACACCTGAGTGACAAGGAACATTCAAAATTACAGTAGGGAGAGTTTGATAGGCTTTTTTCCTTTTGCAATTCTAAAAGCAGGGGAGTGGCCATACTAGTACAGAGGAACCTTCCATTTAAGATAATAGACCAAATTAAGGATGAATATGGGCAGTTCATCATCCTCAAAGCCTAAATACATGAGGAGGAGTATGGCATCCTGAATATCTATTGTCCTCCAGTGCACCCCCTTAAATTCTTAACTGATGCATTCTCTAAATTGATGGCTCTTGGGGTGCGCCATATGATTATAGGAGGAGACTTTAACCATCTCATGGACCCTGAGGTGAACAGGATGCCAAGGGGTCTCTCAAGTATCTCCCCGCAATCCAGACAGTTGGTGGACTTATGTGGGTGTTGGTGGATGTATGGAGGTGTCTCCACTCTAATGATAGGGATTTTACCTTTTACTCCAAGACACACAAATGTCACACAAGGATTGATGTGTTTTTTGTTCCATCGATCTCTCTGTATTTGGTGTTATCCTGCAGGATTGGGAATACAGCCATTTTGGACCATGCAGCAGTGTACCTGGATGTCAAGATCAGAGGTAGCAGAATAGACACGCGGCATTGGCGCATGGATCCATTTCTTTTGAAGAATAGCAAATTCATAAAGTACCTCACAAGGGAGTTGAGAACTTTCTGGGACATTAACTTGGATACGGCCAGTAACCCATCGATGCTTTGGGAGACCACCAAGGCTTATCTAAGAGGTTTAATTATTTCATATTCAGCAACCAGGATGAGGCAGAGTGGAGAACAGTAACATATATTTGAGGCCCGGCTGAAGGCAGCCGAGTCAGCATCTTATGATAGACCATCTATGACTAAGTCACAGCAGGTCACAGCTCTCCAGGCTGCTCTGAACTCAGTACTTACCCAGACGATGAAGTGGCAGGTCTCCTTTTGAAGCAAAGGTTATTTGAATACAGGGATAAGCCAATTAGATACCTGGCATATTTGGCCAGGAAGAAAAGTGCCCCACAGTCCATTGTGTCCATTAAGGGGGGGACTGGCACTGTCAGTCGTGAGATTAAAAAGATTAATACGATATTTAGGAAATTTTACGTAGAGTTATAGCGATTGAAGGGTGGTAAGGATGGAGTAACAAGGATGAATCCTTTTTTGAGAATTTGGACCTCCCAGGTATAAATGCAGAGCAAGCCTCCCTTTTGAATGCACCCTTAACAATGCAGGAGATACAAGAGGCAGTAGGGCAGCTCCAAAGTGGCAAAGCACCTGGCCCAGACAGGTTCCCGAACGAGTTCTACAAGAAGTTTATAAACGTGTTGGCCGAGCCATTATTGGGAATGTACAATCACTCATGCAGCCAGGACTGCCTTCAGCCCTCTCTTAGGGAGGCCAATATCTCCCTTATTCTAAAGAGAGTGAAAGCTGCTAAGAACTGTGCCTCTTTTAGACCTATCTCGTTGCTGAGTGTAGATTTCAAAATCCTGTCTAAAACATTAATTTTGAGATTGGAAGTGTTGCCCACTGTCATAAAGGAAGACCAGACAGGTTTTATAAAGGGTCATAACTCTTCCAATAATATCAGGAGAATATTGTACAGGTATGCCAGCAGAGGTCAATTCCAGGCTTGGTGAGCTCCCTGGATGTGGAAAATGCATTTGACTGGGTGGAGTGGCTAGGTGGGTGGTGGTGCTTACAAATGGTGTAAAATCAGATAATTTTAACATTGAGAGAGGCAGCCATCCAGGGTGTCCTCTCTTGCCGATGCTATTCACCTTACTAATCGAACCGTTGGTAGAGGCTATTCGGAAGGACTCTAAAATAGTTGCCCCAAAGGTAGGAATGGGAAAACATAAAATTACTCTCTACGCTGATGATGATCCTCTCTTTCTGGCTAACCCAGAGAAGTCTATACCCTGGTTAATACAAAAAATTAATTTATTTGGCATGTTTTTGGGATATAAAATTAATTTTACACAATCGGAAGCCATGCCCATAGGGAGCTTGGTGGGAGTGCCTGATATGGAGGATGAAACACAATTCCCTTTCCGGTGGTCGCAAAAAGGTTTTCTTTATTTGGGTATTTTTATTACCCCCCCACCCCCCCTGCTTTCCACCAGCTCTACAGAGCTAACTTTGTGCAAGCATTTGAAAGGATAAAACAAGATCTTCAGCAATAGGAGGGATTACCAATATCATGGTTAGGCCGAATAGCTCTGATTAAAAGGAATCAGCTACTATACCCCACGAGAATGCTCCCTTTGCTGTTGCCCAGACAAGTGTTGTGGAGGCTCAGTGGCTGGCTTGGATTCCTCTTTTTAACCAAGCGGCAATTCCCACCAGGTATGGAGGGGGGGAGGTGGTAGAGGTGTAGATCTCCCAGACTTTAAGTGATACCAAATAAGCGCCCTATTGTCCTATGCGAGTGACTGGGTGTGGAAGGATCCAAGGTCGATATGGCTTGACATGGAGGCCTCCCAGGCAAGGTGTTTATGAACAGGATGAAATCTGTTATGAAGCATTGTAGAAGCCTGATTATTATAAACACAGTCAGAGCGAGGAGGAGGATGTGGCAGGGTGAGGGTAATCTACCTAAGACCTCACCATTTATGCCCTTAATTGCAGCCCCAGGATTAAGGCTGAGTTAATGAATTGTGGCTTTAAAGCATGGGAGATCAAGGGAGTCTTCTGTCTGGGAGACCTATTTGAGGGAGAGCTCCTGATGTCTTATGACCAGTTAAGTCACAAGTATAGGCCCAGTAGGGACCTCTTCTATTATTTTCAGATCAGAGATTACATACAGAGAAGGACAATGCTTTTAACTCAGCCCTACAAGTCTGACATGGAGAGAAGCGTGCTCCAGTGTGTGAGCACTCTCTCGGTCAGTACTCTTTATCATTTACAGAGAGGGGGCACCTTGGAAGATATGGAAAGACTTTACAGAGTCTAGAGTCAGGAACTAGGGGTAGAAATGTCATCTGAAACATAGGAGGATAAATGGGAGAATGTGAAAAAGATCTCAATCTGCAATAAAGTGCAGGCTGTGCAATTGAAGATTGTCCACAGAGCCCATATGGCCCTGGAGCGATTAGCACAATTCTAGAAAGGAGCATCTCCAGGCTGCCCTAAATGTAAAACAAGCACCGGCACACTGAGACACTGTCTGTGGCTGTGTCATAAGATCCATAGGTACTGGGGTGCCGTAGTGATTGAGGTGGAGGAGATCCTGGGAATTGAAGTTAAGGCAGATCCGGTATCCCTTCTTTTGGGATTGCCAAATTTGCCTTCGCGAGATGAACACAGGAAGACATTATTCAACAGTCTCTTGTATTGTTCAAGGAAGAACATTTTAATAAGCTGGACCTCAGAAAAACTCCCAGGTCTGATGGGGTGGCGTAGAATGATTGAGCATGTTTCCCTGGATTTTCTTATGAATGCAGTGCACCAGAAAACTGAATTATTTTATAAGATGTGGTGGCCCTTTGTAAAATTACATAGACACGGATGTGTCAGCCATATTAACCAGGTTGTTTATATAGCCATGAGGGCCGGGTTTAGCAGTCCAGAGGCCTTGGGGGGGTAGAAGGTTTGAATAAATATGGGTATAATAGTCGATGCTCCCATGGATGGGAGCTTTGCTGGAGATGTACCGGGTGGTGTAATTTAATTTAATTTGGTTTAGTTTGAGTTGATTTTATCTAGTTCAACTTAATCTAGGCTAAGTTAGGTTAATTTAATATAAGTTAAGCTAATTTAAACTAATTTGCTAAGTTCAATTATTTATCAAATTTTAACGTGTAAAGATTATTCTATATCTTTGTGATGGTTTTGCTTTGTTTTATAAAGTAGTAGGTAGTTTAATGTCAATGTTTTTGAAGTATAAGATTGTTATATTACCTTTTGTATTTTTATAATTTTGTTAAAAAAAACTTTTTCAATTAAAAAGATAGGTATCATTGATAGCGAGGAAGGTTTATCAAAAATTACAGAGGGATTTTGATTAGATGGGGAAGTGGGCTGAGGATTGGCAAATACAATTCAATACAGACTAGTAAAGTGCTGCACTTTGGAAAGTCAAACCAAGGTAGGACTCATACAGTAAATGGAAAGGTCCTGAGGAGTGTTATGGACAGAGGGACCTAGGGTACAAGTACATAGAAAGTAGCGTCACAGGTAGACAGGGTGGTGAAAAAGGCATTTAGCATACTAGCCTTCACCAATTGAGGCACTGAGTACAGGAGTTGAGAGGTCATGTTACAGGTATTAGTGAGGCTGCACTTGGAGTATCGTGTACAGTTTAGGTCACCCTGTTATAGGAAAGACATAGTTTAACTGGAAAGGATGCAAAGAAGATTTACAAGAATGTTGCCAGGACTAGTAGGCCTGAGTTATGGGGAGAGGTTGGCCAGGTTAGGACTTTATTCCTTGCAATATAGGAGAATGAGGTGTGACCTTATTGAGGTGTACAAAATCATGAGGGGCAAAGATAGGATGAATACACTTCGTCTTTTTCCCAGGGATGAGAAATTGAAAACCAGAGGCAGCGGCTGAAGGTGAGAGGGGAAACATTTAAGAAGGACCTGAGGGACAACTTTTTCATACAGAGAGTGGGGCATATTTGGAATGGGCTGCTAGAAAAAGTGGTTGAGGCAGGTACAATAGCAACATTTTTTTAAAATTGGATAGGTAAATGGAAAGGGTTTAGAGGGATATGGACCAAATGGGGCAATTGGAACTAGATGAATGGACGCCATGGTTAGCATTGACCAGTTTGGGCTGAAGGGCCTGTTTCCATGCTGTATTGCTCTCCAACTGTATGACTTACTTCTTTCTACACAGATTTAAAGTGACAGATATAAAAAACAAGAAGGAGTCATTTTCTGACTGAGGTTTGAGCAGACTCTCAGCAATGACGGAGTAAATTGTTTTGGGTGTGCACATCAAGTGGGAATGTTTCAAATGTCTTCTGCCAGAGGCAATGTCTGAAAATTATGCCTACCATCTTCTACTGTGATTTCCCATGATACAAAGCATTTCAAATCACAATGACAACATCTCAATTTCCATTCATTGCACTCATTGTAAAATGCAGTAGAGTAATGAGGATTCTTCAAAGAAGAGGGGAATTTAAGATAATCATTTATTTGTTTGCTCATGGGACATCAGCATCACTAGTTAGGGCAGTACTTATTGCCCACCCTAATAGCTCATTGGGCAGTTAACAGTCTACTACATTGCTGTGGGTCTGGAGTTACATGCAGGCTCGAGCAGGTTAAGGACAGGAGTTTCCTCCCCAAAAGGACATCAGTGAACCAGACAATTAATGTGGTTACATTAGGTTAGCATTAGGTTATATGGTTAACATTAAGGTTAGCTTCTGAGGTCAGAAATTGGGAATTTTGAACCCCATTTACAAGGATTTCCATTTTTCTGTTTTTCAGTAGCAGCAGCATGAAGGGCGGGAGCTTGGACCAGGGGCCTGTTGGGAGCAGTGAGTCACTGATTTGACATCTGACATCGGAGAGCAGAGGTTTCTTGGAAAGGAAGGTTTTCTAGACTTGAGTCCCTACCTTTGTCGGGCCTCCCACCCATCCACCTCCTCTAACCTTACACACCAGGGACGCATCAGGTAAACTTCTCTTCTTTTCTCACTTTCTGATAAGGGGGTGAGCAGGGATGGCAGTGCAGGGAGAGGAATGTTCCTGCTTGATGTTTGAGATGAGGGAGGCCATTAGTGTCCCATACAAGAACATCTGCAGGAAGTGCACCCAGCTCTCGCTCCTCCAAGAGCGCATTAGAGAATGCGGGGAACAACTTACCAGGGGCATGCACTGGGATGGAGGCCTCTGGCACAGAATATGTCCCTGTTGCACTGAAGGGAAGGAGGGACTCAATAGTTAGAGGGTCAGAAAGAAGGCTTGTTGGGAATGAACGAGACTCTCAGTTGGTGTGTTGGCTCGGATCATATCTTTGGGGTCCTGTAGGGAGAGGGTGACCAACCCCAAGTCATGGTCCATGTTCAGTACCAATGATATAGGTAGAAAGAGGATTAGGGATGTAAGGCATGGTTTCAGGGAGCTCGGGTGGAAGCTGAGAGCTAGAACAAACAGAGTTGTTATCTCTGGATTGTTACCCGTGCCACGTGATAGCGAGGCAAGGAATAGGGAGAGATATTAGCTGAACACGTGGCTGCAGGGATGGTGCAGGAGGTTTCAGATTATGGATAATTGGGGTCATTCTGGGGAAGGTGGGACCTCTACAAATAGGACGGTCTTCACTTGAACTAGAGGGGTACTGATATCCTGGTTGGGAAATTTGCTGGTGTTATTTGGGTGGGTTTAAATTAGCTCAGCAGGGGGATGGGAACCTGAGGTGTAGTTGCAATGAGAGTAGGGAGGACATGGACAGGATTTCATGGTCATAGGAGTTAGTTGGCAGACAGCAAGCTGGTTTGAAGTGTGTCTACTTCAGCACCAGGAGTATCCCAAATAAGGTAGGTGAGCTTGCAGGATAGATAGGTAACTGGGACTTTGATGTTGTGGCCATTTTCGAGACATGGATAGAGCAGGGTCAGGAATGGATGTTGCAGGTTCCAGTACTTAGATCTTTCATTGAGAACAGGGAAGGCGGTAAAAAAAAAGGGGGAGGTGTGCCCTTGTTAGTCAAGGACAATATAACGGTGGCTGAAATAAATTTTGATGAGGACTCGTCTCCTGCGGTAGTGTGGGCTGAGGTTAGAAACAGGAGGAGAGGTCACACTGCTGGGAGATTTTTATGGGTCTCCGCAAAGTTCCAGGGATGTGGAGGAGAGGATTGGCAAAACGATTCTGGGTAGGAGTGAAAGGAACTGGGTGGTCATTATGGGGGACTGTAACTTCCCCAGCATTGACTGGAAATGCTATAAATCCAGTATGTCATATGGATCAGTTTTTGTCCAATGTGAGGGTTTCCTGACACAGTATGTCGAAGGGCCGACAAGAGGGGAGGCCACACTGGATCTGGTGCTTAGTAATGAACCAGGCCAGATGTTTGATTTAGTGGTAGGTGAGCACTTTGGACAGAGTGACCATAATTCGGTTGTGTTTAGTTTAGCAATGGAAAGGAATAGGTACATGCCACAGGGCAAGAGTTATCGATGGGGGAAGGGCAGTTAGACAAGACTTAGGAGGCATAGAATGGGGTAGCAAAATGCAGGGGATGGGGACAATCAAAATGTGGAGCTGATGTAAGGAATGGATATTGTGTGTCCTTGATAGGTATATCTCTGTCAGGCAGGGAGGAAGCGATAAGGCAAGGGAACCATGGTTTACTACAGAAATTGTATCTCTTGTTAAGGGGAAGAAAGAGGCTTATGTGACGTTGAGATGATATGGTTCAGATGAAGAGAGGACAGTTACAGGATTTAAAAAGAGAGTTAAGAGGAGCAAGGAGAGGACACAAACAGTCTTTACCAGGTAGAATAAAGGAGAACCGTAAAGCTTGCTATCGGTATGTGAGGAATAAAAGGATGACTACATAGGAACAGGGCCAGTGAAAGACAGAGTGGAAAGTTGTGTGTGGACCCTGTGGAGATCGGAGAGGTGCTAAATGAATATTTCTCATCTGTTTTCACTCAGGAAAAGGAGAATATTATAGAGGAGAAGAATGAGATACAGGCTATTAGACTTGAAAGGATCGAGATTAGTAAGGAGGAGGTGTTATCAATTCTAGGAGGAGTGAAAGTGGACAATGCCCCTGGACCAGATGGGATTTATCCAAGGATTCTCTGGGAAGCTAGGGAGGAGATGTTGGAACCTTTGGCTTTGATCTTTGAGTCGTCATTGTCTACAGGTTTAGTACCAGCCGACTGGAGGACTGCAAATATTATGCCCTTGTTCAAGTTGGGCAGTAGAGATGACCCAGGTAATTATAGACCAGTGAGCCTTATATCTGTTGTAGGAAAAGTTTTGGAAAGGATTATAAGAAATAATATTTATAATCATCTAGCGAGCAACAATTTGATTTCAGATAGTCAACATGGTTTTGTCTCACAAACCTCATTGAGTTTTTCGAGAAGGTGACCAAGCATGTAGATGAGGGTAGGGCAGTTGATGTTGTATACATGGACTTCAGTAAAGCCTTTGATAAGGCTCCACATGGTATGCTGTTGGAGAAAATGCAGAGGCATGGGATTGAGGGTAATTTAGCAGTTTGGATTGGAAACTGGATTTCTGAAAGAAGGCAGCAAGTGGTGTTTCATGGAAAATATTCAGCCTGGAGTCAGTTTACTAGTGGTGTGCCACATGGATCTGTTTTGGGACCACTGCTGTTTGTTATTTTAATAAATGACTTAGACGCAGGCATAGGTGGATGGATGAGTAAATTTGCAGATGACACTAAAGTCGGTGGAGTAGTGGACAGTTTGGAAGAATGTTACAGGTTGCAGGGGGACTTGGATAAACTGCAGAATTGGGCTGAGAGGTGGCAAATGGAGTTCAATGCAGCTAAATGTGAGGTGGTGCACTTTGGGAAGAATAACAGGAAGGCAGAGTATTGGGTCAATGGAAAGATTCTTACTAATGTGGATGTGCTGTGCATAGATCCCTGAAAGTTGCCACCCAGGTGGATAGTGGTGTTAAGGCAGCATACGGTGTATTAGGTTTCATTGGTAGAGGGATTGAGTTCCGGAGCCGCAATATCATGCTGCAACTATACAAAACGCTAGTGCAGCCACACTTGGAATATTGTATACAGTTCTGGTCGCCATATTTCGGGAAAGATGTGGAAGCATTGGAAAAGGTGCAGATGAGATTTACCAGGATGTTGCCTGGTCTGGAGGGAAGGTCTTATGAGGAAAGGCTGAGAGACTTGGGTCTGTTCTCATTGGAAAGAAGGTGGCGAAGAGGAGATTTGATAGAGACATACAAGATGACCAGAGGATTCGATAGGGTAGACAGTGAAAGTCTTTTTCCTTGGAAAAAGCTTGTACAAGGGGTCACAGCTACAAATTAACAGTTGATAGCTTTAAGACAGATGTCAGAAGCAGGTTCTTTACTCAGAGAGTGGTAAGGTGGTGGAATGCCCTACCTGCCAATGTAGTTAATTTGGCCACATGAGGGAGATTTAAACAATCCTTGGATAAGCACATGGATGATGATGGGATAGTGTAGGAGGATGGGCTTAGATTAGTTCACAGGTCGGTGCAACATCGAGGGCTGAAGGGCCTGTTCTATGCTGTATTGTTCTATGTTCAATAAGGAGCAAGTCAGGAGTATGATGGAATACTCCACCTTTACCTGGATGGTTGTGGTTCCAAAAATACTCAAGAAGTTTGACACCATCCAAGACAAAACAACTTTCACTGAGATGATGGTTTTTATATTCTCTAATTTTATACAAGATTCCATAAAATACACAACACAGAAACAGGCTATTCAGCTCAACCAGTCTGTGCTGTACTTATTCTTCAATTCAGCCTTCTCTCATCATTCTGCATCTAAATCCATTCACTCTAACCTTCTGCTCCTTTCATTCTTGTAATGTTTGTCTAGATTCTACTTAAATGGGTCAATAATATGTTTCAATCATTTCCTGTGGCAGCAAATCCCATATGTTTATCACTCTCTCAGAGGTGAAGTTCTTTCTGAATTCCTGTTTGGATTTCGTGGTGAAAATCTTAAACTGACATCCTGTGGTTATGCCCTTCCCCACGAGGAAACATTCTCCGCATCCACTCCATTCAAACTTTTTTTTAAGAGAGATGAGACCCAGCCTGTCATCCTTTCCTGATGATGTAAACCAGATATTGCTGGTATAATACAGTATCTTACTCCCCTTTTCAGCATATAATCTCTCCTGTAATGAAGACTGCCTCATGGCTGAAACAGTAAGATTCAGAAATGCCAATATTCAGGCCTGTGTCCTCCCTACATCTGCAACATCTGCAACAATGTCTGGGAAAAAACAAATCCTTGTAAGTCAGACCAGATTGAAACAAGGGCTTTATTTATTGATAATAGTGTGTTTTTCTGAAATAAGACTGAGAAAATGCTAAGCTTATTGAATAATATGATGACAATAAGTACCACAGGTATACAGAGAGGAGATGCTTAATTTAAAAAGCACTCAGCCACAGAATGAGACATTTAAACTTTGAAGTGGATTTGAATTGCTAAGGGGATGATGAATTAGTATCCACATTGCACTCACGTTGAAGAATCGATTTATCAATGAAACAGCAGACCAATTGAGAAGCTCCTCAGATTCCAGTCAATCAGTGTATAACAGCAATATCCCTCAGCGAGACACGTGACCTCAGTTCAGTATCACAGCAAATTCTGGTTGCTGCACTTGCAGACATCCCACAGCAAAGGTCTTCCTTGGGAATTGGTATTGGCTCCAGCACCTTTCCAATCTTTAAATTATCTGATTTCAACTTCATCATGTAACTTCAATGACAGTGCTTTTTCGATAAAGGTGGGTGCTTCATCTCCCTGGAACATTGGAAATGTGTTTGAATTGGATGTTGGTGTCACTGGATAGGTCAACATTTATTGGCCATCCCTAACTGCACTTGAACTAAATAGCTTACTGGGTCATTTCAAAGGGCAGTGAAGGATCTACCACATTTCTGTGGTTCTGGAATGGAGTATAGCCCTGACCAGCTAAAGATCCAGATTTTCATTCCCTAAAGAACATTCTTGAATCAGATGTGTTTTTATGACAATGGTTTTCATGATTATCGTGAGACTATTTATTTTTAAATTGCAGGTTTATTAACCGAATTCAAATTTTATCATCTGCAATGGTGGGATTTGAATCCAACTTCCCCGAACATTAGCCTGAGTCTCTGATATACTGGAGCAGTGACAATACCATTCCGTCACCCTTGGAACAGGAGAAGGCTATTGTGCTCCTTAAACTTCCTTTGCTATTTTAGATCATGGCTGATCAAGTGCCTCAATGACATATTCTCATACGATTCCCAAAAATCTTGATGTCTTCAGGAACTCAAAACCTATTGATCTCTATTTTGAACTTACTCAATGATTGCAATTCCACAGTGATAGAGAATTCTAAAGATTCACTGTACTCCCAAAAATATGAAGCACATGGATCAACATCTTCAGCTAAATCTCAAGAAATCCTTGTTCTCTCTTTATCACTTGCATGATGCTACTGTCTCTCAACAACTCAACATCATCTTAAATTGTCAATAGTTCAGAATGTTCACCCTCAATCAATCAATCAATCACTGACCTTTAACAACTGACAACTTTTTGGTGAGTATTGTCTCCTCTCCAACCTCTCACCTTCTCCCTCACTTTCATCTACCTATCGCATTCTTAGCTACCTTCCCCTCAGCCCCACCCCCATACCCCCCTCCCATTTATCTCTCAGCACCCTGGCCTACAATCCTCATTCCTGATGAAGGGCTTATGCCCGAAACATCGAATCTCCTGCTCCTCGGATGCTGCCTGACCGGCTGTGCTTTTCCAGCACCATACTCTCGACTCTGATCTCCAGCATCTGCAGTCCTCACTTTATCCTAACTATCTCATTGTCACCAATTCTCAGTAATGGGGCTTCTCCAGACCTCCAAACCCCTATGCATTCCCTGCTATCCTCTATCCTAAAATAAAAACTAACTGACACAAAATCTAACTACCCCATAGCAAGAAGACATTGACAATTGGGGACATGCACCATGCCACTTCCACAGAGAACGAGAGTCACATCAATAGGAGCAGTAGTAAGCCTTTCCACCCTTCATCTGCTCCACCATTCAATATGATCATGATTGTTCATCCAGCTCAGTATCCTGTACCTGTTCCTCCCCGTACACTTGAATTCCTTTAGTCCTAAGAACTAAATGGAACTCCTTCTTGAAAATATTCAATGATTTGGCTTCAACTATTTTCTGTGGCAGAAAATGCCACAGGCTCCCCATTCTCTGGATGAAGACATTTCTCCTTATCTCAGTCCCAAATGGCCTATCTCATATCCTTAAACTGTGACCCTTGGTTCTGAACTCCTTTATCATGGGGAACTTCCTTCTTGCATTAACCTAGTCTGGTCCTGTTAGAATTTTATGGGTTTCTAAGAGATCTTCTCATTTTTATAAACTCCAGTGAATATAATCTTAACTGATCCAGTCTCTCTTCATACGTCAGTCCTGCTATCCCAAGAATCAGTCTGGTAAACCTTTGTTGTACTCACTCCATAACAGAGCATCCTTTCTCAGATTAAAAAGACCAAAACTGCACACAATACTCTAGGTACAGTCTCACCATGGTCCCTGTACAAGTGCAGCAATTATACTCAAATCCACTTGTTATGAAGGCCAGTATACCATTTGCCTTCATTAGTGTCTGCTGCACCCATGCTTACTTTCAGTGACTGGTGAACAAAGACACTCAGATCTCGATGCACCTCCCCTTTTCCCAATCTATCATCATTCAGATAATAATTTGCTTTCCTGCTTTTTGCTACCAAAGTGGATAACGTCTCTAACGTCTCATTTAAGCACATTAAACCATATCTGCCATGCATGTGTTTACTCAGCCTGTCCAAATCATACTGAAGCATCTCTGAATCCTCCTCACAGCCAGCTTTGTTATTAACAAACTTGGAGATATTACACCTGGTTCCCTCATCTCAATCATAAATGTATACTAAGAATAGCTGGGGTCTAACCATTGATCCCTGCAGTATCCCACTAGTCACTGCCTGTCATTTATTACTACCGTTTGTTTCCTGTCTGCCAATCTGTTTCTATCCACCTCAATCCCATGTGCTTTAATTTTACACATTAATCTCTTTAGTGGGACCATATTGAAAACTTTTTGAAAGTCTAAATAAAGCACATCCACTGACTCCCCCTTGTCAAATTTGAAACATATTTCCTCAAAACATTTCAGGAGATTTGGCAAGCATGATTTATATTTCATAAATCCATGCCGTCTCTGTCTAATCTTGTTACTGTTTGATCAAAGTGGCAGAGTTTAAGACAAATTTTAAAGGAGGAGAGAGAGATGTTGAGTTGGATAGGTTTTGAAGGAATTCCAAATCATGAGAACCAGGTAGCTGAAGGCACGGTCACAAGGGTAAAGTATCAAAAACCAGGGAAACACAAGAGACTGGAATCAGAGGAGTGCAGACCTTCTGGTGAATTATTGGCACAGGGGCGAGGGGGCTAAGAAAGGGTCAGGGCCATGAAGAGATTTGTAAACTAGGGTGAGAATTTTAAAAATCAAGGCGCTTTTTTTTTAAGTTGATAATCAATGCAGGTTAATGAATATGCAGAAAGATGTGGAACAGGACATGGTATGACTTGGGATATTAGTAACAAGTTTCTGAAGAGCACAACATGGGAAACTGGCTGCTGGAATAGTCAATCCTAGAGGTAACAAAAAAAGGGTTTGATTCGGTAACCTGAGTCCAGGTTGGAATTACACAAGGTAAAAGGAAAAAGAACTAAGTGGGTCTATTTCAAGACAACGTGTTGACAAGAGCTTCGTGCTTTAGCAGCACACTGTTAACCCTGTCCTACATGTCGGATAATGAATCAAAGCAAACCATACAGTAATCAGTCACCATAGCCTGGACATGAGGAAATCTGAACATAGGGTTAACTCTAGTTTTCCTGCCTCATTGAAGGAAAATGTGGGTCAGTGATGGACAACAAGTCTGAACTTGCTCTGCAGATGAAGACTTCTATTTTGTTACAAAACAGATACTTAAAATGAAACTATAATGAAACACTGCAATAATGTGGCTTCTGAATCCCAATGCAATCAAAGCCTGCCATGCAGTTTGCAATCACATTCTATTGAAGACAGCCACCAGCCCACTGAATAGCGGTTCCTGAAAAGAATACTTTTATTGTCTGAGAAATCACGTTGCAAAACATGAAATTCAATTTTGTGGCTTTCATATTTATCTGTGAGATGCATTGTTTAAGCAACTCTGCTATGATCTTTGTATATGATGCTGTACAAAAATGAGATGTAAATAGGATAGAAATTGCAGTTAAATGTGTTCTGATTACTTGTTAAATCACTACAAATAAATGAAAATATTATAAAGGTTTTCAGAGTTTGGCTCTGAAGAAACAACAGGCAGCAGGTGTCTTGAGGAAAGAGAATTTTGATGTCACAATGTAGCTACTCAATCTTTGTACAAATTATCACTGCTGCAGGAAAAGATGAGAAAATTCAAGTTATAACTAAACATTATAAATGGAAACAGTAATGCCTACACTTACTAATTGAAGAGCCAATGGGAATTTATAAAGGGCACATCTAATGTGACTAATTTAATTGAATTCTTTGAGGAAATACTCAAGTGTAAAAATAATGGAATGAGCAAGATTCTGACTTTCAAGAAAGGCTCCATCAAATAAAGATTAAGGTCCTTGGTATTGTAGGGGGATGTTTGAATACACTGAGGTAGAAACGCATATATTGCAATCAATCCTAGGTGAAGTGTCTAGACATCCCTCTGTAAGCTGTTCTATTTCCCATCCAGCGACACCCTCTGTCTGAGGGGTCATTGTCCTGATAACCCTCAAGCTCAGAGGGTAACAATAGCCGCACAAACATGACGGGATGGACACCAACATCCATGAATGCTCAAGTCTTTTAGTCCGGGTACTGCATGTAAATTGCCTGCTCTACAACAGAAAGGACAAACCTTTAGTAGTCGTTTTTTGCAAAGAGAATTATTAATGTACACTGACTCAACACAGCATTTGAGATCAAATTAAATAAGTACCTGTAGAAAGATTCATTTCTACAGCACATTTTACAACCTGGGGACATTCCAAAGTACTTTCCAGCCAACGAATTGCTTCTAATCTCTGCTGAGTTGTAGAAACCACAAAGAGAGTGTCTGCACAGCAAGATCTTAATAACTGCTTTGATGTGACCATATTGGATGCTTTACTGGTGCTGGTTCAGGGATAAATCTTGACAGCTCACAAGAATAACAACATTCATGAGATTAAATATGAGAAATCCTCAGGAAGATTTGATTTTCTTCCACTACAGCATGAAGTTATTTCAGGGTGCTGCAGTAACTGAGGAGGATTCTGGGAGAAGTTGGCTCAGTCACCACAACTAAAAAGATCACAAAACACCAGGTCCTAGAAAATGAGGCAGGCCAAAATGGAGAAAACAGAGTGGGGCAGCATTTGGGAAATAGTGAACATAACATAATAAGGTTCAATATTCAATTGGAAAATGATGAAAAACAGTTATTAAGATTCCAAACTGGAAAAGGACAGATTTTAGGCTTCTGAAAGTTGATCTGGAGCGTGTTAATTGGAAACACATTTTGGTGGATAAAATAGTGGATGAAAAATGAGAGAATTTCAAAATGGGAGAGGAATAGGGTGCAAGCCAGGTACATACCCATGAGAGATAAATAAAGTTAGAGTACCCCGAATGACTAAAAATATTGATGAGAAAATTAAGTTGAAACAGGAGGCATTTGATGCACACCAGAATAATAATTGCAATAGAAATCAGGGAAGAGTATCTCAAATGAGGAGAGAGACTAAGGCTGGAATAAAGAAGACCAGGAAGAAGCTTGAAGAAAGAATGGCAGGCTGCGCTAAAACAAATAGAAAAATGTTCTTCAAACATATTAATAGTCAAAGTTTAGTGAAAGATAGAGTGGGCCCATCAGGAACAAGCTGAATATGCTACTCACTGAAACAAAGTATATAGCAGAGGTACAAAACAAATATTTGGCATCTGCCTTTATCAAATTAGAAAATGGTGACAATGACCCAGTTGAAAGTGTGGGGGTTGAGCAACTGAGCAGCATAGTGACAGATAAAGAATAGGAGCTAAAGAGGTGCAGACTCTAGGTGGAGAAATCACATGGCCTGGCTGGGACTCAGCTAAGAGAGTTAAGGCAGCAAACCACAGAGCCGTTAACAGAAATCTTTCAAGTCTCTCTGAACACATGATTAGTCCAGGGCACTGTAGGTTTGCTGTTTAAGAAAGGGACACAGGAAGTCCCAGGAAACTACAGACCTGTCAGCTTGACATCAATAGTGGGAAAACTGAGGGAGGCTGTACTACAGGATAAGGTAAATATACATGGAGAAAATAAGTGAATACTAGACAGTCAACATGGCTTTGTCAAGGGCACATCATGTCTGACAAATTTTATTGAGTTCTTTGACAAGGTGACACAGGCAGTGGTTGAGGGTAGGTGTTGTATACTTGGACTTTCAGAAAGTATTTGATATGGTACCACCTGGCAGGTTGGTCAGCAATTTGAAAATGTTTGGGTTTGATGGGTCCTTGACCACTGAATTAGAAATTGGTTAAAAGATAGGAAACAGAGTGTGAGTATAGTTGGGTATTTCTCAGATTGGAGATGAGTTGAAAGAGATTGGTGTTGAAACCCTTGCTTTTTCTGATTTAAATAAATGATCTGGAGACAGGTGTTGAGGGCAAAATCTCTAAAGTTTCACATGCTACAAAGCTGGGGAGAATGATAAACTGTGAGGATGACACTGAGAGACTTCAGAGGGACATTATCCAAACGGGCAGACACCTGACGGATGAGTTTCAATGGCGAGAAATGGAAGGTAATGCATTTTGTTGGAGAAACACAGACAGACAATACATACACGCTCAATGGTACAACTTGAAGGAGCAGAGGGATCTTGGGGTTCACGTGCATAATTCTCTGTGGGTGGCCAGGCAAGGTGAATCAGTTGTTAGGAAGGCTTATAGGATCCTTAGGTTTACAAATAGAGGCCTCGAGTGAAAAAGCAAGTAAATGATGCTACATCTCTCCAAACATTGATCAGGCCACATTTAGGAATATTGTGTTCAGTTCTGGGTGCCTTATGTAAGGAAGGATGTTAAAGCCCTGCAGTGAACTCAGAGGAGATTTATGAGAATGTGGCCAGGAATGAAGGATTTTAGATACAAGGAAAGATTAGAGAAACTGGGCTCATTTTCCTTGGAGCTGAGAAGATTAAGAGGTGACCTTATTAAGGACAAAAGGGTAACTAGGGAGAGAATAGGGCCCTTCAAAGATCAGCAAGGCAGCCTTTGTGTGGAGCCACAGAAAATGGGGGAGATACTAAATGAATATTTTGCTTCAGTATTTACTGTGGAAAAGGATATGGAAGATATATACTGTAGGGAAATAGATGGTGACATCTTGCAAAATGTCTAGATTACAGAGGAGGAAGTGCTGGATGTCTTGAAACGATTAAAGGTGAATAAATCCCCAGGACCTGATCAGGTGTATCCGAGAACTCTGCAGGAAGCTAGAGAAGTGATTGCTGGGCCTCTTGCTGAGATATTTGTATCATCGATTGTCACAGGTGAAGTGCCGGGAGACTGGAGGTTGGCTAACATGGTGCCACTGTTTTAAAAGGGCGGTAAAGACAAGCCAGGGAATTATAGACAACTATAGACCGGTGAGCCTGACCTCAGTGGTGGGCAAGTTGTTGGAGGGAATACTGAGGGACAGTATGTACATGTATTTGGAAAGGCAAGGACTGAATCGGGATAGTCCACATGGCTTTGTGCGTGGGAAATCATGTCTCACAAACTTGATTGAGCTTTTTGAATAAGTAACAAAGAGGATTGATGAGGGCAGAGCAGTAGATGTGATCTATATGGACTTCAGTAAGGCGTTCGACAAGGTCCCCATGGGAGACTGATTAGCAAGGTTAGATCTCATGGAATAAAGGGAGAACTAGCGATTTGAATACAGAACTGGCTCAAAGTAGAAGACAGAGGGTGGTGGTGGAGGCTTGTTTTTCAGACTGGAGGCCTGTGACCAGTGGAGTGCCACAAGGATCGGTGCTGGGTCCTCTACGTTTTGTCATTTACATAAATGATTTGGATGCGAGCATAAGCGGTACAGTTAGTGAGTTTGCAGATGACACCAAAATTGGAAGTGTAGTGGACAGCGAAGAGGGTTAACTCAGATTCCAACAGGATCTGGACCAGAGGGGCCAATGGGCTGAGAAGTGGCAGATGGAGTTTAATTCAGATAAATGCGAGGTGATGCATTTTGGGAAAGCAAATCTTAGCAGGACTTATACACTTAATGGTAAGGTACTAGGGAGTGTTGCTGAACAAAGAGACCTTAGAGTGCAGGTTCATAGCTCCTTGAAAATGGAGTCGAAGGTAGATAGGATAGTGAAGCAGGTGTTTGGTATGCTTTCCTTTATTGGTCAGAGTATTGAGTAGAGGAGTTGGGAGGTCATGTTGCGGCTGTACAGGACATTGGTTAGGCCACTGTTGGAATATTGCGTGCAATTCTGGTCTCCTTCCTAACGGAAAGATGTTGTGAAACTTGAAAGGGTTCAGAAAAGATTTACAAGGATGTTGCCAGGGTTGGATGGGCCGGGTGCTGGCACATGGGACTAGATTGGATTGGGATATCTGGTCTGCATGGACGGGTTGGACCGAAGGGTTTGTTTCCATGCTGTAGATCTCTATGACTCTTCAAAATTGTGAACAATGTTGACAGGGTAACAGATATTCTGTTTCCACTGGTTAGTATGTCAGTAATTAGGGATCACTGTCAGCAGGAGAACTTGTATAGGGATGAGAAAGGGTTAACACTGAGGCATGTGATAAGCTCAATGATGTCATATAAACTTAGGGGATGACTAGTTCAGGATCTCAGATCCTACTCTCTGGTCCTCTTCAAAAGTTTGTGCAACAATGTCTATCAGATCAATGTAACCTGGAACCAGTTACAAACATGCAGTAAATGATACCTTGTTAATTACAAGTGACCATTGTAGTTAGATGAGCAAGTAGGTTTTCTCGACCTTTGAGACCAAGCAGTTCCTATCATTTGAGCAGTATTCAAATGGGCCCTGAGTGAGTGGGCCCTGAGTGAGTGGGCCCTGAGTGAGTGGGCCCTGAGTGAGTGGGCCCTGTCCATATGCCAGTTCACATTTCCAAAATCTCATATCCCTGTTGGTGACCTGAATTCATGGATGTCCAATAGGTTCAACGGTGGCTCGGTCGTTAGCACTGCTGCCTCACAGTGGTTAGCACTGCTGCCTCACAGTGGTTAGTACTGCTGCCTCACAGTGGTTAGCACTGCTGCCTCACAGTGGTTAGCACTGCTGCCTCACAGTGGTTAGCACTGCTGCCTCACAGTGCCAGGGGCCTGGATTTGACTCCAACCTTGGGCTACTCTCTGTGTGGAGTTTGCATATTCTCCCAGAGTCTGCATGGGTTTCCTTCAGGTGCTGTGATTTCCTCCCACAATCCAAAGGTGTGCAAGTTAGGTGAATTGGTTATGCTCAATTGCCCATAGTGTTCAGGGATATGTAGGTTAGGTGCATTAGTTAGGAGTAAATGTAGGATAATAGGGGAGGGAATGGGTCTGGGTGAGTTACTCTTCAGAGGGTTGGTGTGAACTTGTTGGGCTGAAGGGTCTGTTTCCACACTGTAGGGATTCAATGATAGTGAACAACTAGAAGATATTAATTAATCTTAAAAATCCACTGTCTGATGCAGTTGCACATACTCAGTACAATATAATCACAATCATCACAATGTTAAAATGTAATTCCCCAAATTTTAATATTTCCTAAATGTTTGGGATTTAATGATTACTTTCCATGGAGTAACTTGTACTGGTTTCAGCAAAAACAAAATGAATAACAGAACTTGATTTTCGAGTCTAACTTACATCATCCAGTCTGTTGGTAGCAAGAGAACTGATGACGTCAATGTCAAAGCTATTAAAACAGACTAATTTTACACTTTGGCACAAGAGATAGAACAGGAAGCAAGTTGGAGCTTGTGTCATCCTCTAATCAGGAGTCTGTTAACAGAAACCAAAACCGCATTAATTTACTGCTTGGAACTTTTTCAGAAAGTTACATATTTGCTGGAATTGCAGGTTCTAATGTAATGGGTCCCAAGGTCATGAGGGTCAAGAGAAATCAGTAAATTGTATTGATCTACATGTAGGGTAAGAAGAGAAAAATACTTCAAATCGTCATTGTTCTCAGTTAAAGGCATAGTCCATATGAAGCTGCCACCTGAATATAGATAGAAGCAAATTACTGTGGAAACCAAAACAGAAAATGCTGGAAAATATCAGCAGGTCTGGCAGCATCTGTAAGGAGAGAAAAAAGCTGACGTTGAGTCTAACTGACCTTGACAAAGCTTTGACAAAGGGTCAGTTATACTCAAAACGTCAGCTCTTTTCTCTCCTTACAGCTGCTGCCAGACCTGCATATGGCTATTGTTCCTGGAGATACTCAACCATGCAATGCTCAATCACATTTATTAAACTTATTCATTCATAAACAAAGAGTGTCATTGGAATGACCAAAACTTTTCATCCACTCCACATTTGCATGGGGGGGGGGGGGGGGTGGAAATTGCTGCGGTTTTTGTGGATTGTAGCTGGAGTTCCATCATCGGCCAGACCAGCTAAGGATGTCAGATTTCCCTCCCTAAAAGGACAGTAGCGCAACAAATGGGTTATGAACAACAATCCAGCAGTCACATAGTCCTGTTAGTGGGACTAGCTTCATATTCCAAAAGTATTTAATTAAATGGACATGATCGAAATCATGGCTCAAGGCTATTAGGTGCGTGTGTGTGTATAGTAACACACTTGGCTGTGAGTCAGACAGTAATGATTTCAGGACCAAGTCCAAACGTGAGCTCAAAACCCGACACCAACTCTCCCATAGAGTATTGGGTAAGCGCCGCACAGCTCGAGGGTCAGCGCTGAGGGAGTGTTACACGCTCCGAAACTAGCAATAGAATAGCAATTTATTGTCACGTATTTATGAGAATAGTGTTTTGTGTATGTCAGCACAATTTTAATTGCAGAAATTATAAAAAGAAATAATTGAAACAGCTCCTGGGTTTCTACAGGACACTGCTGCTGAAACTGCCCATGAAGCTGCTAAAGCAAGGATTTCCGGACTGGACCCACCACATACTGTTAGCACCGAAACCACTGCATCGCCACCACAGCAAGGAGGGACAGAGCAGACCCAGCATGTCATCGCTGTAGCCAGGAGGAACGGACCTGACCCACTGACAATCAAACCTTTGGTAAAAGCCACAGTCACGAGGAATGGACATCTGGATCCATCACTCTGCCACTGCCACAGACCCTCACAATTGCCTTCCTTCACCACAATTGCAAAAAAGAAAAGGTGAAATTTGATATAAAAGAGAAATGAAGGAAACATGAAATGAAAAAAAAAGAACAAGGAAAAATGTGGTCAGCCAGGTGAGTGGCAGCATACAGGCACAGAGCCCAATACTTCCCCCGTTACTGGAACTGTCATCTTGGTGGTTTGACAAGGAGAGAGGTCGTGATTTTGGAGAAGATTTGTAGCTCAGGTCGTACGTTTGCTCACTGAGCTGGTAGGTTTACTCTCAGACGTCTGGTTACCATGCTAGGTAACATCATCAGAGAGCCTCTGATGAAGTGCTGGTGTTCTGTCCCACTTGCCATTTGTATGTCTTGGTCTGTGGTGGGTAACATCATTTCCAGTTCTGTTACCGAGATTGGTAAATGGGGTCCAAATAGATATGTTTGATAGTGGAGATCTGGTTTGAATGCCATGCCTCCAGGAATTCCGATCCATGTCTTTGTTTAGCCTGTTCCAGGATGGATGTATTGTCCCAGTCGAACTAGTGTCCCTCATCATCTGTGTGTATGGATACTTGTGGAGGAAGTCCTGTACGGTCAGTGGTGTTGCTCCTCAGATGAGATGGAAAACAGCACCTCCCTTGGCAATTCATCTAAAAGCCCCCCTCAGTCAGTGCTGGTGAAATAGATTCTCTGATCCTTCTCAAGTTAACGTTTGAGAGAGCATGCTGCAGATAAACTGACTACCATGTTTCCTACATTTTGTTGTGACACACAGACACAGATGAACTAAATCAGGCTTTCTTCCTCCAGGCATCGGGTGGTGAGGGAGTGGCAATGGAGGAGGCCCAGGACCATGAACAATCAGTCCTCAGCAAATGCCTTACCTTCATCCCCCTCTGTCCACGCATCAACAAATTCAATACGCGTCATGACGTTGAACACTTCTTCCATTGCCTCCGCCTCAGAGCTTACTTTTACAATCAGGACTCCCGCCCATCTTCCGAGGACCCCTTCACCCGCCTTCAACACACTCCATCCACCTGGACACCCCGCGCTGGCCTATTACCTGCCCTCGATCTCATTTCCAGCTACCACCAAGACACTAACCACCTCAACCTGTCTACCCCCCTCCAACCTCTAACCCTCCCAACACGCAGCCCTCCACTCCCTCTGCTTCAATCCCAACCTCACCATCAAACTAGTGGATAAAGGAGGTGCACTGACCTCTACACCACTGAAGCCAGATGCCAACTCAAAGACACCTCCTCCTACCACCCCCTCGTCCATGACCCCAACCCCCATCACCAAACCATCATCTCCCAGACCATACACAACCTCATCACCTCAGGAGATCTCTCACCCACAGCTTCCCACCTCAGTTCGGGAACCCTTCACCGCCTGATTCTACCTCCTTCCCAAGATCCACAAGCCTGACTATCCCGGCCGACCCATTGTCTCAGCCTGCTCCTGCCCAACCGAACTCATCTCCACCTACCTCAACACTGTCCTATCCCCCCTAGTCCAGGAACTCCCTACATACGTTCGAGACACCACCCACTCCCTCCAACTTTCCAAGACTTCCATTTCCCCGGCCCCCAACGCCTCACCTTCACCACAGACATACAATCTCTCTACACCTCCATCCACCATGACCAGGGCCTCCAAGCCCTCAGTTTCTTTCTCTCCCGACGTCTCCACCAGTACCCTTCCACTAACATTCATTCATTTGGCTGAACTGGTCCTCACCCTTAATTTCTCCTTTGAATCCTCTCACTTCCTCCAAACGAAAGGCGTAGCTATGGGCACCCGCAAGGGCCCCAGCTATGTCGGTCTCTGTGGGCTACGTAGAACAGTCCATCTTCCATAGTTACACCGGCACCAGCGCCACCTTGTGCTCCCGCGAGGAGGTTGAGCAGTTCATCAACTTCACCAACACATTCTACCCTGACCTTAAATTCACCTGGACCATCTCTGACACCTCCCTCCCTTTCCTGGACCTCTCCATCTTCATCTCCATCAACACTGACCGACTCAACATTGAGTTTTTTTTTAACAAACCCACCAACTCCCACAGCTATCTGGATTACACCTCCTCCCACCCTACCACCTGCAAAAATGCCATCCCATATTCCCAATTCCACCACCTCTGCCGTATCTGCTCCCAGGAGGACAGGTTCTACCACAGAACACATCAGATGCCTCCTTCTTTAAGGACTGTAATTTCCCTTCCCATGTGATTGATGATGCCCTCCAATGCATCTTGTCCATGTCCCACACCTCCACCCTCTAATCCCACCCCTCCAACTGCAACAAGGACAGAAACCCCTGGTCCTCACCTGCCACCCCACCAACCGCCGCATAAACCGCGTCACCCTCCGACATATCCACCACCTACCAATGGACCCTACCACCCATATATATATGGGGATATATTTCCCTCCCCATCCCTATCTGCTTTCCGCAAAGACAGTTCCCTCTGACTACCTGGTCAGGTCCACGCACCCAACAACCCACCCTCCCATCCTGGCACCTTCCCCTGCCACCGCAGGAATTGCAAAACCTGTGCCCACACCTCCTCCCTCACCTTCATCCAATGTCCCAAAGGAGCCTTCCACATCCATCAAAGTTTTATCTGCACATCCACCAATATCATTTATTGTATCCGTTGCTCCCGATGCGGTCTCCTTTACATTGGGGAGACCGGATACCTTCTCGCAGAGCGCTTTAGGGAACATCTCTGGAACACCCGCACCAATCAACCCACCGCCCCGTGGCTGAACATTTCAACTCCCCGTCCCACTCTGCTGAGGACATGCAGGTCCTGGGCCTCCTTCACCGTCGCTCTCTCACCACCCGATGCCGAGAGGAAGAACGCCTCATCTTCCGCCTCGGGACCCTTCAACCCCAGGGCATCAATGTGGACTCCACCAATTTCCTCATTTCCCCTCCCCCCACCTGACCCCAGTTCCAGCCTTCCAGCTCAGCACTGTCCTCATGACCTGTCCTATCTGCCAATCTTCCTTCCCACCGCTCCACCCACCTCTCTGACCTATCACCTTTACCCCCACCTCCATCCACCTATTGTACTCTTAGCTACTTTCTCCCCACCTCCGCCCCCCTCCCAATTAGCTCTCCACCCTGGAGGCTCCCTGCCTCATTCCTGATGAAGGGCTTTTGCCCAAAATGTCGATTTTCCTGCTCCTCGGATGCTGCCTGACCTGCTGTGCTTTTCCAGCACCACTCTAATCTAGACTCTGATCTCCAGTGTCTGCAATCCTCTTTTTCGCCTAGATGAACCAAATCAGCCTTCCTCCTTCTGTATTCACAACACAGTAAAATTAAAACTTTCAAAGACCCTCAAAGTTGACTCCAATGGTTCCTAATCAGATTGTTTTGAATAACCAATCCCAGGCTGTGCAAATAATCCATTTCAAACACCAACTTGTAGCTTAAACAAGATTTAGCAATGTATTAACAATAGAATAACTTTAGAGAAAAATTAAACATCAGTGATCTAATGGATGTCTATAATTTAAACTCAATAATCTTTGTTTTCAACCCCATTCATACAAAAGACAAAACAGACACAGATAAGGGATAAATCAAATAACAAAACTGACCGGGTTACTTCAGTGATGTGTTGTTTCATTGGCATAGAAGATGGCTTTGAAGGTTGATGTTCTGATATGTCAATCAGGATCACCATTACAGTTCACTTAGATTACGACAGTAATATTTATAACTTAGCATTTCCAATTACTGAGAAGGGAGGTGGGGCAGGGAGCTTTCAAATTTTGTTGTAGCATTGATATCCAACCTCTTTCTCATAGAAAACACATTTTAAAAACAACTCAAAATTTGACCACTCATTGACCAATTGGCTGTCTCCTCCAAAAGGTGCCACTTACCATTCAACATCTGCCATCTGCTTGAATATAAAGTATTTTCCAGAATTGCTGAAGCAGATAGCCCACTGACCTCATCAATAGCTCAACTTCTGCTGTTTGTTTAAACATATGACTGTTCCCCAGTGACAAAGCATCTACAGAATCTTTTGATCAGGAACCAATCTGCAATTAATTTCCAGGCCTGGGCTCACAAACAAACCACAGCGTGTTTGTTTCTCTATTTTGTTAGAAACAACCTACTGTCCACAGTCCAAAGGTCATAGTTGGTTCACGGTTCTCAAATCACAGCTCCAAACCAAAATTGAAAAAAAGAATAAAATTTTAAAAGTTAAAAATCAGTAAGGGCCCTAACAACTTCAATAGCAACAGCTCTGCAAAAGTATCTCATTGGCTGCAAAGTGCTTTGTGACTTACTGAGTTCTGAATGATGTTATATAAATTAAACGGTTTTTTTCTCTTTCAGTAACAGTAAGGAGGGAGACAGTGGCATTGTGGTAAATCACTAGACTAATAATCCAGAAGGGCCTGAATTTGATTCCTGAAGAAGGGCCTGTGCCCGAAACGTCGAATCTCCTGTTCTCTGGATGCTGCCTGACCTGCTGTGCTGTTCCAGCAATAAAGTTTCAACTAATAATCCAGAAGACCAGGACTCAAATCCAGTCAGAGCAGCTGGTGAAAAGTGAACTCAGTTCATAAATGTACATAGAGAGTTTGTCTCCACAATGGTGGCCATGAAACTATTATTAATTGTTGTAAAAACCCACTTAGTTCACTAATGTCCTTTAGGGAAGGAAATCTGCCATCCTCACCTGGTCAGGTCTACATGTGTCTCCAGACCCACAGCAATATGGCTAACTTTTGCCTGCCCTCTGAGTAATTAGTGATGGGCAATAAATGCTGGCTTAACCAGAGATGCCCATGTCCCATGAATTAATAAATGAGAAAATTTGCTGTGTTTATTGTTATTTATCTTTAACACCAGCTGATGCTCACCTATTCTAAACGCAGAAGAAATAAAAGTAAAATGGAGGGGTGCAGTACCTCACGCAAACTCCTCATATCTTTCAGTCTGAGCTGGCAATTTCAGTTTTCACAACCAAGGATGGCAAAGAGTCTCAACTTTGTCAGGATTTCTTATTGTGACAGTCCAGGATAAAAGCTGCTTCCACTGGTTTCCCAGAGATCGATCTTCAAGATTCTGCAAACTGCCCATCTGGTCCTCTCACCTATTGTAACAGCATTAAAATTCAGAATTATTTATGAAATGGCATCTCATGTAGCCAATGAAACAAAATATTAAGGATCTGAAGGAATAGAAAAGCAGGAGACTGCTATGGGAGGAGAGATGTACAGCTGCAAGTAGATTTCAGGAACCCCACCAAAAAAAAAACCTCAAATTCAAAATCTACCCTCAATGAGTTAAATTCATCAATGGGTACTAAACACAGGACAGCATCCGGTTTAGTAAATTGAATTGATTTGAATTTATTGTCACTTGTACTGAGGCATGGTGAATAGCTTTGTCCCGCAAGTGATACAGGCAGATCGCAGAGTTAAGTAGCATAGAGAGTAAATAGTAGGTAAACAACAGCAAAAAACAAAAACACAGGTACAGGCGAATGTTAAGAATTTGCGAGTCCATTCAGTATTCTAACAGTAGGTAGAAACTATTGTGAAACCAGCTCGTGCGTGTGTTCAGGCTTCTGTACCTTCTCCCCGATGGTACAGAACATAGAATATAGAAAAGTACAGCACAGAACAGGCCCTTTGGCCCACGATGTTGTGCCAAGGTTAATCCTAATGTAAAATATAATAACTTTACCTATGCCCCACTCAACTCACTGCTATCCATGAGCATGTCCAGCAATCGCTTAAATATCCCTAATGACTCTGCTTCCACCACCACCGCTGGCATCGCATTCCATGCATTCACAACTCTCTGCGTAAAGAACTTACCACTGATGTCCCCTCTATACCTTCCTCTTAGTTTGAAGATATTATGACTCTTTGTACCAGTCAATCCTGTCCTGGGGAAAAGTCTCTGGCTATTGACTCTATCTATTCCTCTCATTATCTTGTACACCTCGATCAGGTCTCCTCTCTTCCTCCTTCTCTCCAGAGAGAAAAGTCCGAGCTTATTCAACCTTTCTTCATACGGCAAGTCCTCCAGTCCAGGCAGCATCCGGGTAAACCTTCTTTGCACCCTCTCCAAAGCCTCTGTATCTTTCCTAAAGTAGGGAGACCAGAGCTGGACACAATATTCCAAGTGTGGTCTCACCAGGGACTTGTACAGTTGTAGCAAAACCAGCAGCTCTTAAACTCGATCTCCCTGCTATTGAAAGCCAAAACACCATATGCTTTCTTAACAACCCCATCCACTTGGGTGGCAACTTTGAGGGATCAATGTACTTGCAAACCAAGGTCCCGCTGTTCCTCCACACTACCAAGAATCCTGTCTTTAATCCTATGTTCAGCATTCGAGTTTAACCTTCCAAAATGCATCACTTCGCATTTATCCAGGTTGAACTCCATCTGCCATTTCTCAGCCCAGCTCTGCATCCTGTCTATGTTGCGCTGCAGCCTGCAGTAACCCTCTATACTATCGACGACACCTCCAACTTTTGCGTCATCTGCAAATTTACTAACTCACCCCTCAACCTCCTCATCCAAGTCATTTATGAAAACTACAAAGAGCAGAGGCCCAAAAACAGAGCCCTGCGGGACCCCACTCAACACATCTCAGGCAGAATATTTTCCATCTGTAACCATTCTCTGCCTTCTGTCAGCCAGCCAATTCTGAATCCAGATAGCCCACTTTCCCTGTATCCCATACTTCCTGACTTTATGAATGAGCCTACCATGGGGAACCTTATCAAGAGGTTATGGAAAAACATTGCCAGGGTGGGATGGATCTTTAAGAATGCTGGTGGCCTTCCCTTGACAGCGGGCTCGGTGGATGGATTCTATAGATGAGAGGTTGGCTTTTGTGATTGTCTGGGCTGAGTTCACCACTCTGTCACCGTCTCGGATCTTGAATGGTACAGTTGCCATACAAGGTAGTGATACATCCAAGCAGAATGCTCTCAATGGCACACCTACTAAAGTTGGCAAGAATATTCACTGTCATGCCAGATTTCCTCAGCTGCTGGAGGAAGAGACATTGTTGGGCCTTTGTAACCAGTGCCTCCAGATGAAGAGTCCAAGAAAGCTGGTTGTGGATGACCACTCCCAGGAGCTTGACACTCTCCACTCATTCCACCTCTGTGCTGTTAATGTGTAGGGGGGCATGAGTAACATTCTGCTGAAAGTCAGTAATGAGTTCCTTAATTTTGCCAGTATTGAGAGCTAAGTTGTTCTCGATGCACCATTTTTCCAGGTCTTCCACCTCCCATCTGTAGTCTGTTTTGTTGCCATCGGAGATTCAACTGACTAGGGTAGTGTCATCAGCGAACTTGTTATTGGCATTAGTCTGGTATTTAGTGACACAGTCATGGGTATGCAGTGAGTACAGTAGGGGCTGAGTATGCACCCCTAGGGGCTCCAGTGTTGGGTGTTAGTGACGATGAAGTATTGTCCCAATCTTGACTGATTGTGGTCTGTGGGTCAGGAAACCGAAGACCCAGTTGCAGAGAGTGGGGCTTAGTCTGAGATCACTAAGTTTAGTAAATTATCTATGACAATACTAAATCTACAGAGATTATTAAGAAGTGGACAGAAATATGACTGACTAAATTCAAATAGTTGAGAAGATTTGACCTCAGGTTGATGATAAGTCTAAGTTAGCTCGCTGAACTGGAAGGCTTATTGTCAGACAGTTCGTCACCATGACTAGGTAACATCAGTGAGATTGCTTGAAAAAAAAATCAGATCTTTGCCTCGATGAACATATCATGATAGTCCCCCTCCCCACCCCCACAGTAGTGTCAGTCACTCTGGGAGGCAGCAGGTGACAGCAGTTTCCAGTGTTAAAGCGGTCAGACCTAACCCAGACTTGAATGGAGATATGCTTTGTAGGAAAGTTTTTTTAATATTAATTTGACCTGGACCCAGAAAGCAGATAAAAACAAAAATTGCTGGAGAAACTCAACAGGTCTGACAGCACCTGTGGAGAGAAAATAGAATTAACATTTGAGTCTGGTGACCCTTTTTCAGAACCCCTGGGTCACTAGATTTGAAACATTAACTCGGTTTGTCCCTCTACTGAAGATAGCAGATTTTCTGAGTTTCTCCAGTACTGCTTATTTTGTTCTTCAGCATTTGCAGTTCTTTGTTTTATATCAGACAGCAGCTAAATCAGGAAGTCTCAAACAGACAAATAGTTAGTTACACAATGAAGCAAGGAATACAATAATAAGCATTTAAGGGAATTAAAGTTGCTGGACTATAGGAAAGTGGCACAGAATAAACCTGATTGGATTGCTCAGGGAATTCATGAGTCTAATGGTTTTATTCTGGGCTCTAAATGTCCCCATATCAATAAGGGAAAGGTGAAATATCCCCATAACAGATAGAACAATACAGTGCAAATCAGGCCCTTCAGCCCTCAATGTTGCGCCGACCTGTGAACTATTTTCAGCTCGTCCTCCTACACTATCCCATCATCATCCATGTGCTTATCCAAGGATTGTTTAAATCTCCCTCATGTGGCGGAGTTGACTACATTGGCAGGTAGGGCATTCCACGCACTTACCACTCTGAGTAAAGAACCTGCCTCTGACATCTGTCTTCAATCTATCACCCCTCAATTTGTAGTTATGCCCCCTCATACAAGCTGACATTATCATCCAAGGAAAAAACTTTCACAATCTACCCTATCTAATCCACTGAACATCTTGTATGTCTCTATCAAATCCCTTCTTAGCCTTCTTTTTTCCAATGAGAACAGGTACAAGTCTCTCAGCCTTTCCTCATAAGACCTTCCCTCCAGACCAGGCAACATCCTGGTAAATCTCCACTGTACCTTTTCCAATGCTTCCACATCTTTCCCGAAATATGGCGACCAAAACTGTACACAATATTCCAAGTGTGGCAGCACTAGCGTTTTGTATAGTTGCTGCATGATATTGCGGCTCCGGAACTCAATCCCTCTACCAATGAAACCTAACACACTGTATGCCTCCTTAACAGCACTATCAACCTGGGTGGCAACTTTCAGGGATCTATGTACATGGTCTCCAAGATCCCTCTGCACATCCACATGACCAAGAATCTTTCCATTGACCCAGTACTCTGCCTTCCTGTTATTCTTCCCAAAGTGCATCACCTCACATTTAGCTGCTTTGAACTCCATTTGCCACCTCTCAGCCCAATTCTGCAGTTTATCCAAGTCCCCTTGCAACCTGTAACATTCTTCCACACTGTCCACTACTCCACCGACTTTAGTGTCATCTGCAAATTTACTAATCCATCCACAAATGCCTGCATCTAAGTCATTTATTAAAATAACAAACAGCAGTGGTCCCAAAACAGATCCTTGTGGCACACCACTAGTAAACGGATTCCAGGCTGAATATTTTCCATCAACCACCACTCGCTGCCTTCTTTCAGAAAGCCAGTTTCCAATCCAAACTGCTAAATTACCCTCAATCCCATGCCTCTGCATTTTCTCCAACAGTGTACCATGTGGAACCTTATCAAAGGCTTTACTGAAGTCCATGTATACAACATCAACTGCCCTACCCTCATCTACATGCTTGGTCACCTTCTCGAAAAAACTCAATGAGATTTGAGAGACACGACCTGCCCTTGACGAAACCATGTTGACTACCTGAAATCAAATTTGCTTGCTAGATGATTATAAATCCTATCTCTTATAATCTTTTCCAAAACCTTTCCTACAACAGACATAAGGCTCACTGGTCTATAATTACCTGGGTCATCTCTACTGCCCTTCTTGAACAAGGACACAAGATTTGCAATCCTCCAGTCCGCTGGTACTAAACCTGTAGACAATGCTGACTCAAATATCAAAGCCAAAGGCTCTGCTATCTTCTCCCTAGCTTCCCAGTGAATTCTTGGATAAATCCCATCCGCCCCTGGGGACTTGCCTACTTTCACTCCTTCCAGAATTGATAACACCTGTTTGTAACTAACTTCAATCCTTTTAGTCTAATACCTCATATCTCATTCTTCCCCTCTACATTCTTCACCTTTGACAGAGTGAAAACCGATGAAAAATGTTCATTTAGCTCCTCTCCAGGGTCCACACAAATTCCCATTTCTGTCTTTGACTGGCCCTGCTCCTACCCTAGTCATCCTTTTATTCCTCACATATCTATAGAAAGTTTTAGGGTTCTCCTTTATTCTATTTGCTAAAGACTGCTCGTCTTTGCTCTTCTTAACTCTCTTTAAATCCTTCCTAGCTGATCTGTAACTCTCCATCCCCTCATCTGAACCATCTTGTCTCATCAACACAAACCTCCTTCTTCTGCTTAACAAGAGATGCATTTTCTGTAGTAAACCACGATTCCATTACCCTCTCCACTCCTCCCTGCCTGACAGGGACATACCTATCATGGACATGCAATAACTGTTCCCTAAACTAGCTCCTCATTTCCATTGACTACATCCCCTGCATTTTGCTACCCCATTCTATGCATCCTAATTCTTGCCTAATCGCATTATAATTGCCCTTGGCCCATCAATAACTCTTGACTTGTGGCATGTACCTATCCCTTTCCATTGATAAACTAAACATAACTGAATTATGGTCACTCTCTAAAGTGTTCACCTACAACTAAATCAAACACCTGGCCTGGTTCAATACTAAGCACCGGATCCAGTGTGGCCTCCCCTCTTGTCGGCCCTTCGACATACTGTGTCAGGAAACCCTCCTGTACACATTGGACAAAAATTGATCCATCCGATGTACTAGAGTTATAGCATTTCCAGTCAATATTGGGGAAGTTAAAGTCCCCCGTAATGACCACCCTGTTCCTTTCATTCCTACCCAGAATAGTTTTGCCGATCTTCTCCTCCTGGAACTCCAAGCAGTGTGACCTCTCCTCTCCTGTTTCTAACCTCAGCCCATACTACCTCAGTAGAAGAGTCCTCAAATGTTCTTTCAGCCACCATTATACAATCCTTGACTAACAAGGCCACACCTCCCCCTCTTTTATCACCGCGTCTGTTCTTAATGAAAGATCTAAACCCTGGAACCTGCAATATCCATTCCTCACCCTGCTCTATCCATGTCTCCGAAATATCGAAGTCCCAGGTACCTATCCCTGCAGCAAACTCACCTACCTTATTTCGGATACTCCTGGCGTTGAAGTAGACACACTTCAAACCACTTCACTGTCTGCCAGCACATTCCTGTGACTCTGAAATCCTGTCCCTGTCCTTCCTACTCTCATCCTCCTGTGCACTGAAACTACACCTCAGGTTCTCATCCCCTTGCTGAGCTAGTTTAAACCCACCTGAATAACACCAAATTTCCCACCCAGGATATTAGTACCCCTCTGGTTCAAGTAAGACCGTCCTGTTTGTACAAGTCCCACCTTCCCCAGAATGAGCCCCAATTATCTGAGGACCTGAAACCCTCCCTGCTGCACCATCCTTGCAGCCACGTGTTCAGCTGATATCTCTCCCTATTCCTTGCCTCGCTATGGTGTGAAGTGCCCCCATAACAATAAGGGAAAGGTGAAATTAGTTTCAAGGAGACTCAAATGGATCAAAAACATCAGCTCTGAGCAGTTAGTTTCTGTGGTATACATATATTTATATTAATATATATTTAAATGTGTCCCATCCTGAATCCAGGGAGCATTGGGAAGGTGGCAACAGATCCTCAAGACCATGTGAACGGCTTATTGCCAAATGATTGGGATAAAGGTATCCCATATATATTATTTGCTATTGGAAATGCTCCAAATGAATTAACTCCGTTTACTCCATTTGAATTGTATGCATGCATGAAGTAAGAGGGCCTTTAAAATTAGTTAAGGAAAAGTTGATAGGTCCGAAGTTAGAGATCTCACAGTTAGATTATGTATCCAAGGTGAGAGAAAGATCAAACAGAGTTGGTGAATTATCCACATTTTAAGGTGGCACAATATCTAATGAAGCAAGAAGCAGATAAGAAATCTAAAATTCATACATTTGCCTGTGGGGATATAGTATTGGTGCTATTACCAGTGGCAGTAGATCCCTTCAAAGCAACGTTTAGCAGTCCCTAACAGATTGAGAAGTTAAGTCAGGTGAATTATCTGGTAAAGATGACAGATAGGAAAAAAATTAATCAGGTGTGTCATGTGAATATGCTAAAAATAATATTATGACAGGGAAAGGGAACCAGAGAAACAAGTATTAGTTACTGCCACTCAGTGAGGAATCAAATCCAGAAGACTTGGATTTTGATATGCCTCAGAATAAATTGAGTAATGAGGAAGTCCTTAAGGAATGGGGTATTGGTGAGCATATCTGTCCCAGGAACAGAACAGAGATGAAAGGCTTGTTACAGGGCTATGAGGGCCTGTGTAGAAATAGAATGAGGATGACTAATGCCATAGTACATGAGATGATGTAGGGAATGCTGTTCCGTTAAAACAACACTCCCTACAGGCTTAATCCTTTCATAGCAGGGCAGGTTCACAAGGAGGTGGAAGCTATCCTCCAAGAAAACATCGCAGAGATGAGTCAGAGCACGTGGAGTTTGCCGATTGTGTCAGTTCCCAAACTTATTGGTACTCAACGATTCTGCTTAGATTGTTGGAAAATCAGCACTGTGACCAAATCTGATCCATACCCAATTCCAAAGTTGGAGGATTGTGTGGAAAAAGTGGGACAAGCCACTTCCATCACAAAGTTGGACCTACTTCACAGAAACTGGCAAGTATACCTATTTTCGTAACCCTAAATGGATTATATAAATTTAAAGTAATGCCCTTTGGAATGAAAATGCACCAGTCACTTTTCTAAGGCTTATGAACAGAATTGTTGCAGGATTGACTAATTGTGCATCTATATAGAAGTCTTAGTGATCTTTAGCCATTTGTGGAAAGATCACAGAGCATTTGGCAGAGCTTTTTCAGAGACTAGAACAAATGTGGGTGGCACAGTGGCCCAGTGGTTAGCACTGCTGCCTCACAGCGCCAGAAATCCGGGTTCAATTCCCACCTCAGGCGACTGTCTGTGTGGAGTTTGCACATTCTCCCTGTGTCTGCGTGGGTTTACTCTGGGTGCTCTGGTTTCCTCCCAAAGTCCAAATATTGTGAAGGCTAGTTGAATTGGCGATGCCTGTAGTGTTAGGTGATGGGGTAAATGTAAGGGAATGGATCTGGGTGGGTTGCTCTTCAGAGGGTCGGTGTGGACTTGTTGGGCCAAAGGGCCTGTTTCCACACTGTAAGTAATGTAATCTAATCAAAAGGCCAAGTTGGTCATAAACTTGGCAAAAGTGGAGTTTGCGAAGGTAGAAGTGACCTTAGGGCACAACATTGGATACGGATGGACGACACAGAGGAACGTGAAGGCAACGGTCATCAAGGAATTCCCAAGACCATCCTTGAAGGAGGATATGCTACAATCTTTAGGATTGTGTGGATTATACAGGAAATTTGTACCAAACCTTCGTTGCATAATTGCACCATCTACGGATTTGTTAAAAAAAATGAAATTTCAGTGGACAGAACAATGCCAGCAGATTTTTGAGAATTTAAAAGTAGTGTTAACCACTCCACCAGTTTTAGCCATGCCACATTTTTTGAAACCCTTCAGAGATGTCATTGGAGCTGTGTTGTTACAAGAGGATGATTGTGGAATAGAAAGGCCAATTGGTTATTTCAAAAAAACTCAATATCCACCAGAAAAAATATTCAACCACCGAAAAAAAGAGTTATTGAGTTGGCTAATGGCCTTACAACATTTTAATGTTTATGTTGCAAACAATGCATCAGAGATGATTGTGTATACCAACCACAATCCTTTGACATTTGTGGAAAGGTTTAAGGACAAGAACACCAGATTATTTCATTGGAGTTTCATGTTACTAACACTTAATTGTACATGTACAGATTGTACATGTTGCAGGTCATGAAAATATTATCATGGACACTTTATTGCAGTTTTTAAAAGAAAAATGCTTATGTAAGACAGAAACTGTAGTGTTCAATGACATATATAAATAAAATTAGTATAAGATGTGTGATTCTAGATTAATGAGGAATGGATCTAGTAATATAATGGAGTTAAGAAAAAATGAAGCCATTTTTGTATAATGATGGTTAATTTTTTTCTTAAAGGGGGAGGTGTTGCCGAGTTGGGAAGAGTAATTGTAGATTGGGAGGCAGGAAGCTAGAAATTGATGTTTGTAAAATTGTAAAATCGGGGCGGGGCAGGGAAGGAGGGGAAGCATTGCATGGTGCCTTTAAAAGGATGTTTTTTTCTGTGCACAGAAATTTAAAATGGATGTCTGTAAGCAGCGGCTTGGAAGTTTGCAAGTACATAGCTTCTTGGTAAATCTCAGAGCGATTCTTGATTCTGTTCCTGTTGTGATGCCCCATGATATGAGTGACAGACAAGGAACAGCTGGCAGTGCCCTGACCTCACACCAAAAAACAGCAGCTTTGGGACTGGGCTTGGTGCAGAGCAGGAGACACAACCTTACAGAGAAACCCCTCATACCCCAGGTAGTGGCGATGTTTGTCTGTCACAAGCTCCACATGTTAGGGGTTTCTATCTAAAAACGGTAATTGCAACTTTTAACTTGCCTGACTGTTGGTTTTTCTAAAATCTCTATTAAATATGACCTTATGTCACAAGCCTACAGAGGAAATATGTGTTTCAGATTGAAACTAGAGTCTGGCTCAGAGATGAGGGAGGATGAAGAATGTGGAACATATTATTTTAAAAAAAGTAGCTCAAATGCAAATAAAATTCAAGAAAAACACCCAAAGGAGCTAAATTGAAAATATAAATCTCAAGAAAGAAAAAAACAAAAGAATAAAATCAACAGTGCAGTCTCCCCCTGGAATAAACAATGAAACATGAATCTGAGAGGGACAGCATCCCTTTGTCCACCTTTGTGCTGCCCCACATTGTAAAACAACAGAATGAGAGCTCAGAGACAGAGAGGAGGAGCAGAGGAACTCTGCTCACAGCCCCAGGCAGGGTTTCAATGGTCTCTGGAAAGACCCTGAGGGGCTGAGAGTTAAACAACATTGAGGGAAGCAGGGTGAGGCACAGAGTGTGAGAGCCTGGGATGAGAGCGAGGAAAAGGAGAGAAGGAAGGGAAAATGAGTGAAAAGGAGACTTGAGTGGGGTAGGAAAGGGATAGGCATGTGAATTTGCTGAAGGAGTTGGTCCTTCAGGTGAAATGGGTAACTGAGGTTTGTCCAACTCTCTGGCCTGATGGATACTGCAGATCATGTGGGGCAATCTCAGGATGGGCAGTGGGAGGGAACTGCAGGCAAGTGGGAAGGGTTTCAACAGAGTGGGAGGGACTGCAGGAATGATGGGAGGAGTATAGGAAGGCAGACTGTATGTGGGTCAGTAGAACTGTAGGTGGGTCTGAAGGAAGTGGAGTGGAACTAGCATTGCAGAACTTGGCTCCATCTCTATGTCACTTTCCTCCTTTAAGCATATTCCTCAAACTTATCAACCTTTGGCCATTTGGCACAAGGTTTCCTTGTGGCTCAACATGAATATTTGATTGATAATGCTGATGTGAAATACTTGAAGTTGCTTTCCTATTCAAGATGCTATGACAGATGGGCAGAGAGACTTAGGAAGGGATTTCAAGAGATATGGGCTTAGGTAGCCAAAGGCATGGTAACCAATGGTACAGCGATAGGAATCTGAGATGTTAAAAAGACTAGAAGTGGAAAAAGACAGATTAGAGAATTATAGGTCTGGAGGAAGTTGAGAAAGGGAGGAGTGAAGCCATGAAGAGATTCCAAGTCAAAGATGAGAATTTTAAATGTATACATTGATTGTCAGTTAAACAATGTAGTTTCACAAACAAAGTTGAATAAAACCCGACCAATTTCGGTACCTGGAGCAGAACTGAGCTAGGACAGAATCCAGCCAAAGGAGCTGGAATATTTATCATTGAAATGGAACAAGGAGATGGATGTGGTAACTCAGCAATCAATCACTCTCAGCTACAATATTCTGCACCGTTACTGATGACACCAGGATCCTCATTTCACTTACTCCCAAATGGGAAAGGCAAGGACTTGACAGTTTTAATAGCAACCTTTCATTCTCCTCGAGAGCGATGAGTTAGCTTTGGCTCTACAGCATTCTCTACAGAGAACAAACAATCAATTTCAGCTTCACCAGGTTGATACATTTGGATAGACCTTAAAATCCCAAAGGGATGGAGGTTCAATTGGAACAACCACAGATGGAGACAAACACTCTTCTCAACAGCATTTATTCAAATAAACTAAAAGGATTAAATCTGAGGTCCATAATGCAGAATCAACATTTTCCCTCCAAGTTAACTTCCACACTTTTTCCAAAGTTAACTTTAATAGACAGCGATGAATGTAGTCCTGACTTCATGCAGATCAATATGCTAATTTATTGTTCAGTGTCAGTCAGTCACCTTTCCCAAAGCAATAAACTCAGAAACAAGCCTTGTCTCAGATTACTGCAATTTTTTGACCGATTCAACTGTTTTAAATTTGAGTTAAATTAGATTCTTCTCCACATAAACTAAAATGTTACCACTATTTGCTCAATGCTATGTTATCTCTGATTGGATGCACAAATAAAGATTATGTTGTTAATTCACAGCCATTGTTTGCATTGCTGAGCAGTTGAGAGAAAGATAAATATTAACACTTGAGGAAGTTGGTTTGTATTCTTCTGCAGGTCTCTCCCGAAAGACTGGTCTGACCAACAGCAGATTAGGAGAGGCATGGACAGGCTGGATTGAAAGCAGCCATTCCTTTAGTCAAAGGGTCAATAACAAAGGGGCACCATTTCAAGGTTTGGAGGGAATTTAAAGGAAAACCCTTCCATCCAGAGGGTAGTGAGGGTTTGGAATGGACACAGGAGGTGAGGCAGGAATGTTCAGAACCTTTAGAAAGTATTTGAATGAGCACATGAAGTATCAAAACATTCAAGGCTATGGGCCTAGTGTGGGAAAGTGGGACTGGTGTGGTTAGTAATGTACTTTTGAGAGTACAGGTGATCTCATTGAGGCATATCAGATTCTTAAGGAGTTTGACAAGGTAAATGCTGAGAGGATGTTTCCCTTCATGGGATAGTCTAGGATTAAAGGGCACAGTCTCTGAATAAAGGGATGGAAAGCTGAAATATCTGAGGAATAAAATGTATTCTCATAGAATTGTGGAAGAATCATGGCTGAAAGGGCCTCTTCCATTTTGTATAATTCCACGATTTGTCTACGATTAGAGTTGGAAAGTGTGGGACCAATCAGGGCCAGCAGTCGTCCTCAGGTGAAACATTGCTATGAACAATCCTGAGGGGATTAGTCTGGAGTCCACTCCAATGATCAGACACTGATGAGCACAGATGGTACTGAAAGAGGCATTAAGCCCTCTGTTGAGATGCACTGAGCCAATCTCTGCCTCAGACAAAGGACCAGAATCCTTGAGTGTATGCTGTGCTGACATGTGCTATCCCCTGTCTGTGGAGTCTGATATCTAACAATTTTCCTTAAAATATAATACAAAGTTGAAGTTCTACCCAAAGTTCATAGTAGGGATTATAAATACAAATCCAGAATGCAGTAGGCATCAGCCATTCCACCTCTCTAGGACAGTACGTGCAGATAAATTGACATAATTCTAACAAAACTGTATCCTGTTTTCACTGAACAGCATTTGTTTACTTGCTACAGAAGCAAAATATAACAAAGATTAAAAATCTGCAATGAGTATAGAAAACATTCAGGTCAGGGGGAGAAACACAGCTAACGTTTTAGGCAATGACTTTCATCAGAACAGGAAGAGTTAAATGTAACAGGTTTTAACTAAGAATAGGAATACAGAAAGTTTGGGGGTTGAAGAGGAAAAGAAAGAGGGCAAGTTGTATTACAGAGTGAGAGAGATTTGATGATGAAAGGGATGATGGGGTGAGGTGAAAGTAGATGCTCATTGCACAAATAAAACAACAAAGATGAGTCTCAACAAGACACAAATGGAAATTTCAAAACTATTTCCAGAACCATTACTTTGAATTCTACACAGAGAAATTGAGGGCATCATTGCTGCCTCACAGCATTTGAGACCAGAGATCGATTCCCACCTCGGGTGACCATGTGGAGTTTGCACATTCTCCCCGTGTCAGTGTAGGTTTCCTCCAGGTGCTCCGGTTTCCTCCCACAGTCCAAAAGGTGTACATGTCAGGTGGATAGGCCATGCTAAATTGCCCATAGTGTTAGGTGCATTAGTCAGAGGTAAATGTAGGGAAATGAGTCTGGGTGGGTTACTCTTTGGAGGGTCGGTGTGGACTTGTTGGTTTCCACACTAAGGGAATTTAATCTTGAGGACCATGAGACAAACAACAACTGATGGGACATTAGTGATGAATTTTGGGAACTGTGCAAGGTTCTAGGGTTATTGGTCAAATAGTGGCAATGACAGGATAGATCTGGAGTAAGAGCATTGTATTGACTTTTTAAAAATAAAACATTTGTTTGAACAATGTTACCATTTCTTCTGGCACTTTCAAACTTGAACAATCCTCCAATTAACTAAACTCAGTAAGGCAGCTGTTTTATATCAACGCAGGATAAGAGGAGTAAAGGCACAGTTGCTACGTTTATAGATGATAAAGGGAAGTCGGAAAGTTGTGAAGAATAAATAAAGAGGATGCGGTTGGATATAAATACATTGAGCAAATGGGCAAAACTCTGGCAGACGCAGTTGTTCACTGGGCAGGAGGAATGAAAAGAGCAGAATTTATTTAAACAGAGAATGACCATGGAATTTGAAGGAGTAGAGAGATCTAAGTGCTCGTGTACACGAGGCATGAAAAGTGAGCGTGCAAGTACAACACATAATCAAGACGATTAATGGGATGCTATCCCCTTGTTACTTCTATATTAAATTCCTAATGTAATCAAATTATGCTTCAGTTATATAGGGTAATGAGATACATCTTGAATACTGTTGCAGTTCTGTCTATTTAAGGAACAATGTAAGTGCATTGGAGATGGCGGAGAGGAGATTTATTAGAGTAATACTTGGAACAAGTTCATGAGGAAAGATTGGTCAGACCCAGCTTGTTTCCACCGGAGTTTAGAGGACTGAGGGGGACTTTAATAAAGTCTATAAGATTCTGGATGGTCTTGACAAGGCAGACCTGGAAAGGATGTTTCCTCTTGTGGGTCAGTCCAGGACTAAATGACCTGATTTAAAATTACAGTGTGCCTATTCGGGACAGGGGTGGACTTTTTTCTCTCAGACAGTTGTGCAACCTTGAAACTTTCTCCCTCAGTGGCAGTGGAGTCAGGGCAATTGAATATTTTCAAGAGAGAAGTAGATGGATTCCTGTTAGACAGTGGAATCAAGGTTTTTGGGGTTAGTGGGAAACATGACTTTAGTGAATGGCCTGTTTTTGCTCCTACTCTGTACACTCCTATCCTACAGTACGTACAGAAAATTAAACTAGGGTCAGGTTGTCAATGACCTAGTGGTATTAAATTACCAGACTGCTAATGCAGAGGCCTAAGACACATTCTAGGAACCAGAGTTTCAATCCCACCATGGCAGATAAAATAAATAACCTGAAATTAAGAATTGCCTGTCGATTGTTGGAGAAATCCATCTGGTTCATTAATGTCCTTTAGGGAAGGAAACTGCCATCCTTACCTAGTCTGGCCTACTAACTCCAAACCCACACCAATGTGGTTGACTCTTAACTGCCCTCTGGACAATAAATGCTGGTCTGACCAGCAATGTCCTCCTGCTGTGAACGAATGATAAAAAAGGATAGCCATTTGCTCCAGCCTTAAATATTCGTAACAACTAACAGTCACATCACATTGAAGGAGAGGATTAAAATAACTTACAACTCTTTTCGCTGGCAGCATGGGATGGTGGGACATACCAATCATAAATGTAAGACAATTTAACTTTAATTTCTTCCTTACACAGTTTCCCTTCTTTTTGGAATGTCTGATGCTTTTCCAGCATATCCTCAATGCTCTGTTCGTGTGTCACAATATACTTGTTTTTGCACCCCCGTGACTCTGTATCAAACTGTGGGTCATGCAGGCATTTGACATCTGCAGGTGCCAGCCAAGCTCCCAAAGAGACATCCTCATTCTGCCACACTTTTAAATAATCAAATGTTAATTCCAATATAGTGCACTAAATCAGTAGACAGAACATTTCCACCCTCCAGGGCATAGGGCAAATAATAGTGCTCTCCTTTGATTTGTCTGCAGACTTAACCCTTTCACGTCCAGGAAAAAAAATCTCCATTAGAGTTTCTTTGGCTCTTTTGCCTTCAGTTCTTCTTTAATGATGTCTAACCTGGCAAAAGTGTCAACATCTGCTTTCAGCACAGATGTATAAACAATGATTTGGTCTATCTAAGCATACATACGAAGGATCTTATTGGTAAGGTTTTCATAAGAGTCTTCAAATGTGGGCGGAGCAGAAGATCCTGGTACCGAGTGTTCTCCTGCTCCAAATTTCGAACTTCCTCTGCGGGAAGCCCATTGGTGCCAATGGCAAAGTAAGGGAGGATTTCCGGGTGCTGGTTATCCAACCACATACTCCTGATAATGCTTTACCTCTCGGTGTACTTAGGACCACTAGTGATCAGTAAAAGAAGCAGAGAGGTCTTTTGTTCTGCTGTGACCCAGACTGTCACTCAGTCTCTCAACCTCATGAGGCAAACCAGGGGATTTTAAAGTCTCTGAGATGCATTTAGCCAGACAAAACAACATCAGTGCAAACAAGGACAAGGTTGCAGCCCCAAGGACTGTTTTGTGGCAACAGACGAGTTGAACTAGATTCATTGCGTAAATACTGGAGTTTCTGGAGTGCTCTCAGTGCAGCATTGATTGGTGATGGAATGAGGTCAGTGTTTGCCCGACAGAGGAAGTCAGTATGGCATGCTTACCTTCATCGGACGGGGTATTGAGTATAAGAGCTGGCAGGTCATGCTAAAATTGTACAAGACATTAGTTCGGCTGCATTTGGAATACTATGTACAGTTCCGGTTACCACATTACCAAAAGGATGTGGACGCTTTGGAGAGGGTGCAGAGAAGGTTTACGAGGATGTTGCCTAGTATGGAAGCTAGGGAATCGTGGAAAAATCACAGCTCGTGTATCGTCCATCCCGGCAGCTCGTTCTTTTAGAACCTGTGGATGTTGGACCATCAGGTCTTGGCTCTTTGACTTTCTCCAGTCCTTGTTTTCCGTTGATATTAATTTTCTTACTTTCTCCAGTTTTTACTAGCCACAAGGTTGCCCTTTATTTCTGTTATACGACACATGCCACCTCACTGTGAACCAACGCACTGTGCCTGTCTTCAGTGCCTCAGCCTGTTACTCCTTTCTGATGGTAACTTCTGTCTCGGTTTCTGAGGGACATTTACCTTAGCCCCACTCTTCCTTACATATTTAAAAATATTCATACAATTCATTTTTCTATTTTTGAAATGTTTATTCTCAGATTTCATTTTTTTCCCTTTTTTCGTTTTTTTGGTGCCCTTTCATTTATACGTGGAACAACACAAAGGGTGATAAATATTTGGAACTTTCTTCCACAAATGGCAGTGGATACTGGATCAGTTGTTAATTTTAAATCTGAATAGTTTTTGCTTTTATTAAGCAAAAGGGATATTGGCCAAAGGTGAATGAATGGAGTTAGGCCACAGAGCAGCCATGATGGAACAGGCTCGAGGGGCTGAATGGCCACTTTCTGTTCCTATGTTCCTGTGTAACTGATAAAGGATAAGACACATTTTGATAAGCAAGGTCAAAATAAATGAGTGTTAAGAGCTCATTTGAATTAGAATTCAGTTGTCAGTGACCTCAATTCACTCAAGAGCACAGCAGCTGACAGCTATGCAGAGCTTTGATAAATGATCTCTCTCTCTCTTCACTCCTGAATGGCTCGTGTTAAACTCTCCTTCATCCCAGCAATTCTCAACATTGAGCAACCCCTGCACCAGTGTTCAGGTTTCTGCACATGAATACCCAGCTGAACGATTTGCAATCTTCCAGGACCTCCATGCACATCAATCCTGGCCAATCCCAACAAAGATTTTTTCTGACAAATTGGTGGATACAACTTCATCTTTTGTCTGTCTCAGCAATGAAGGGCAAGGCTGGCACTTATTATTCATCCTCAGTTGCATGGAGTTTGTGACTGAGCAATTGGCAGATTCGTTCCACTAAAGAACAAGAATAAATCAGTTGGGCATTTATGAGAAGTCAACAGTTTCACTATGACTAAGGGTCCTGAAGAAGGGTTACACCTGAAACTTTGACTTCTCCACCTCCTGATGCTGCCTGGCTTGCTGTGTTCTTCCAGCCTCTTGCCTACCTACTTTGGATTCCAGAATCTGCTGTTTTTTTGACTCTATCAACATTTGTTCAGCTTTGAAACCAGATTTGATAGAGGCAGAATATAAATTTTGAAACCGGATGGGATTTGAAGTCAAGAAAATAAAATCAGAGAAAAAAAATGCCTCCAAATTTGTTCTAATTTCTTTGATAGTTCTCAGCTGATTTGCTTAAGTACATGTACACATTATGGGGAGGTGATGGTTGAGTGGTATTATCACTGGATTATTAATCCAGGAACCTAGATAATATTCTGGTGTCATAGGTTCAAATTCCATCATGGCAGATGGTGGAATTTTAATCCAATAAAAGTCTGGAATTAAGACTCTAATGATGACCATGAATCCATTGTTGATTGTCAGAAAAACCCATCTGATTCAGTAATGTCCTTTAGTAAAGTAAATCTGCCATAGCCTACATGTGATTCCAGACCCACAGCATTTTGGTTGACTCGGTCACAAAATGCAAAAATGCTGATCCCTGCACACATTATATCAGCTCTGATGAAGAATCATCTAGACTCAAAGCATTATCTTGCTCTCTCTCCACAGATGCTGCCCTGACCCATTGATTTCCAGCATTTTTTTTTAGTACAGATTCCAGCATCTGCAGTAATTTGTTCCTGTAACCCGGTCTTGTCTACTCTGTAGTCCAAGTAGGTCACTTGGGGGTGGCTGAAACCCATATCTTTCCCTTCTAAGTTGTACACCTGCCTGGGAAAAACATCTAAGGACTATGCCCAAGTTCTCCAAGTGCTCCTTATTGGTCTTCTCTGTTATTGGCACAACCAGATAAATGACCTTGTAGATAGTTCTCCATCTGCTGAAAAATTGCACAAGCTGACGATGTCCCAAATGGCAGTCTCATATATTGGTACAAACCCTTAAGGGTATTAATTGTAGCATACTTCTGGGAATCCTTATCTAACTGCAATTGCAATTCTGCAAGGCTCATATCCAGCTTGGTAAAGGACAGCCCCTCTTGCCAGCTTTGCATATAAATCCTCTATGTGACAGATTTGGGTATTTATTCAGCTTTGAAAAGTGGTTTACCGTTTGTTTAAAATCCCCACAAAGGCAAACCGACCCGTCAGGCTTCACAATCGGTACAACCGGTGCTACCTATTCCGCAAACTGGACTGGTTCGATGATTCCTTTGGTTTTCAGACTTCCGATTTCTGCGTCTAGTTTTGCCCACAGGGTAAATGTCACTGAGTTGGCTTTGCAGAATCGTGGAATTACTTTCAGGTCCAGAGAGTCAGAGATGTACAGCATGGAAACAGACCCTTCAGTCCAACCCATCCATGCTGGTCAGATATCCCAACCCAATCGAGTCTCACCTGCCAGTACCCAGCCCATATCCCTCCAAACCCTTCCTATTCATATACCCATCCAAATGACTCAAATGTTGCAATTGTACCAGCCTCCACCACATCCTCTGGCAGCTCATTCCATACACGTACCACCCTCTGCATGAAAGAATTGCCCCTTTAGGTCTCTTTTATATCTTTCCCCTCTCACCCTAAACCTATGCTCTCTAGTTCTGGACTCCCCAACCCCAGGGAAAAGACTTTGTCTATTTATCCTATCCATGCCCCTCATAATTTCGTAAACCTCTATAAGGTCACCCCTCAGCCTCCAACACTTCAGGGAAAACAGCCCCAGCCTGTTCAGCCTCTCCCTGTAGCTCAAATCCTCCAACCCTGGCAACATCCTTGTAAATCTTTTCTGAACCCTTTCAAGTTTCACAACATCTTTCCGGTAGGAAGGAGACCAGAATTGCACGCAATATTCCAACAGTGGCCTAACCAATGTCCTGTACAGCCGCAACATGACCTCCCAACTCCTCTACTCAATACTCTGACCAATAAAAGGAAAGCATACCAAATGCCTTCTTCACTATCCTATCTACCTGCGATTCCACTTTCAAGGAGCTATGAACCTGCACTCCAAGGTCTCTTTGTTCAGCAACACTCCCTAGGACCTTACCATTAAGTGTATAAGTCCTGCTAAGATTTGCTTTCCCAAAATGCAGCACCTCGCATTTATCTGAATTAAACTCCATCTGCCACTTAGCCCATTGTCCCATCTGGTCCAGATCCTGCTGTAATCTGAGGTAACCTCTTTGCTGTCCTTGGCTCCTTTGATAGTCCCTAGGCCTTCCTGAAAAACATCTGGGTATTTAATTAGGACTTCATTTAGGAAGTCATTTTCTAATTGAAAAATGTTGAACCAATCAAGTCGAACCCTTTTCAACTAATATCACCCCATCAATCTTGGGCCCGAGCTTGGTTTGAAGTCCAGAGTGAATTTTTTTTTAAAACAGACTGGTTTTGTGTCACTGATTCGGCTTCACCTGCATTGACATCCATTAGATCCGGGTGACCATTTAACCAGATGTTTGTATTGATTCAGTCACAGAGACATACAGCTCAGAAACAGACCCTTCGGTCCAAATCATCAGTTTACAAAACAATTAACATTAACAGCTGTGTACAAAGAGACAGCAGTTTTACAAGGGAGGGGAATGGCAAAGCCAAGCTCCAAACCCTAACGTTCAACCAGTTTTCAGGGAAATGAGGACACACAAATCCCAGTTTCAATCATTACAAACAGTAACAATGACTTTGTACATCTAGACAGTCCAATTACATAAGAAACAGTGCATACAATATAGACCCCCAGAAACCCAGCAAGCCCCTCCCCCGTCCCTCCCACCTTCCGGCCACTCAGGCAGCCCGCCCCTACGCACCTTCCGGCTCTCAGTCCACCCCATGCCCCTTCCAGTTCTCAGTCCGCCCTGACACACCTTTCGACCACCTCTAGGACAGCCCGCCCCAGTACCCGCCCAGTGTGACAGCACTGAGGACGGCCTACCCACCTTCCGGATCTCGGCCTGCCCCTACATACAATAGGGCTCTCACCCACCCCGATGCGCCATCTGGCCCACTGAACCCAAGCTGCACAAGTGGAATGTGAACCCATGCCCCAGAACTTCAGTCAGTGACACTAACACTACAATGGACTACGCTGACACACCTTCCGGCCACCTCTAGGACAGCCCGTCCCCTTCCCTTGGGACGGCAGTGTGCAGGGCAGCCCACAAGCCCTTTGGATCTCAGCCTGCCCCTACGCACCATCTGGCTCTTGGCTGCTCTAACACCTTCCGACCACCTCTAGGACAGCCTGTCCGTATCACCCCTTCTCAGGACAACAGCGCTCAGAGCGGCCTACCCACCTTCCAGCTCTCAGGGCAACTGGCATCAGAGTGGCCTACCCACCCTCCAGTTTTCAGGACAGCCTACCAACCTTCATGTTCACAGGATGGCCTACCCACCCCCCGGCTCTCAGGGTGACAGCTTTCAGGATGACTTATGAGCCTCCCAGCTCACAGTAAGGCCTGCCAGACCCAGGGACACAAGACAGTGGAGGTGACAAACCCAACTAACAAGACAGTCAATATCTACAAACAGAGCCCTTTCTGGTACACAGAGTCCATTACCATAAACCGTCTCTTCAAAATGTAGAGTCCATTCCCAGGAACAGAGTCCACTCCAGTATACAAAGTGCATTGTCAGAAATGGAGTCCACTCCAAACTGCAGAGTCCGTTGCTAAAAACAGAGTCCACAACCGAGGGCCCACAACAGAGGGCAGAGTCCACAACAGAGGGCAGAGTCCACTCCCGAAGGCAGCAAATGCACACCCCACAGCACACAGGTATTCAATCTCCATGGAGTCCTGGTCAGTCCTTGGAGAGCCAGGCTCACTCACAGGAACACAGTATATTGTAAAGGTGCAGTTAACTCACAGGGGTTTGGTCCACTCCTGAAGGAAAGATCTTCTCCCAAACTCGAGGATGCTCACCTCCCAACACACACACACAACTGTTCAATCTTCAGAAGTCCAGTCCCAGGGCTAGGCCTCCCCACTGGAACAGCTCATCTGGTAAGATGTATTTCTTCACAAGGGCTCAGTCCAAACACCAAAAAAATAAACAGTGAAGACACATACAAAAAAACAAAGAAAACTAGAGTCCAAGGGCTAAGCCCTGCTGCAAAATCATCATTTTACTTTTGAGAAAAGGACAAAGAGAGACAAGAGTAACACAGAGGCTGTAACCAGCCAGAGAAACAACAATCCCCTAATGAGAACTGAGTCATACCTGAAACACATTGTGTGCATCAGGAGTTTATAAATCAGTCCTCAGTAAAAGAATACCAGTTAACAAACTGGATACATAATGCAGCCAGTTTAGTAGTCACGTACACACACACACGCGCATAAAAAAGAAAAAGCAGAAACCAACAGTAACACACTGACTGTGGCCCAGCCACCACAGAGTCAGTCCCCTACATTGAGGAGGCTCTGAATCTCCTGTTTATTTTTTTTTACTCCTGTTTATTTTTTTTTTAATTTAACCCCCACACTACCACCTAAGTGCGGTAGTGCTTATTTTTTCCCCAGCACCCATGGTGTGTGTGTGCAGGTGTGAGACACGACACAAAGTGCACCAATCTTTATTCAATTTCCACCACCAGGAAGATAGGAAAACACCCGAGTGGCCAGTGACAAGCAGTGCCCTTCACATCGAAGGGCAATCTCCTGTTTATATTTGTTCAGCCAGGACTCCCTGATTGGACCAGATTAACAACCCCAAATACAGAACTCATATTCTATGAGATCCACCTGGCTGATCTCATTACACTCACTACAATTCTCAACTCCATTTTCTTATATTTTCCCTATAATTCCTGATTCTCTCTCTGCTTAAACTGATCTATCTTAGCTGTGAATATACTGAATGACCCCAGTCTCAAAAGCCCTCTGCAGCAGACAGATTCACAGATTTCACTGAATGAATTTCCTCATTTCGGTCTTAAGAGGGTGACTGCTCACCCTGAGATGATGCTGTTTGGTCTAAGGCCTTATCACAAGGGGAAACAATCTCTCCACGTGGCCATGAAAAGGCTCCGAAAAATCTTATATGTTTCAATCAGATGACCTCTCATTCTTCTAAATTCCAATGAGTACGGGCCCAACCTCATCGATTTCTCCTCACAAAAATCTCCCTCTGTATCTGGAATTAACCCAGGGAATATTCTCTGGTCTGCCTGCAATGCTTGTCTATACCCCTCTGTAAAGCCTTTGTGTCATTCTCACCATTTGCCTTCCCATCTATTTTTGAGTCATCTGCCAACTCCTCCAAGTCATTAAGATGCATTGTAAATAATTATGGGACAACAGTGATTTCTGTGGCACTAGTTACAGGTTCCCATCCTGAAAATATCACCTTTATCCCAACTCTGTCTTCTTTTAGTTAGCCAATCCAATACAATACCTTCAATGGCTCTTACCTTATGTGAAGACCAGTGTGTGGTATCCTTTTGAACATGTTTTTGAAAATTCAAATATATTGCATCTTCTGATTTCCTTTTATCTCTCTTGCTTGTTACCTGCTCAAGGAATTGTAATAAATTCCTAAAGCACGATTTCCCCTTCATGAAGCCAGATTTGCTTTCTGACCTACTATTTAGAATGTTTTTTATTCTATTGACAGTTGAATTGTGGTTTGATCTCACTGAACCCAAGCTGCACAAGTGGAATGTGAACCCATGCCCCAGAACTTCAGTCAGTGACACTAACACTACATCATCATCTGTGCAGAAGCAGCGCTTTTGTGAGAAATTGTTTTTCTCGATCGACTCAATGTTTTTCCTCAATACTTTGCAGCTTTCAGTCAAATCCACCCACAACTTTCTAAACTCCAGGGAATATGTCATTAATTTTGTAATTTCTCATTATTTAGCCTTTTCAATGCATCATTCTGGTAAACTTATGCTGTACTCCTCACTTCACATCCACAGCTCAGAACAGAGCACAACTGCATGAAACCACCTCTATGTGTAACTTTAGAAATTATCACAGAATCACAGAGGTATTATGATGTGGAAGAAGGCCATTTGGCCCATCATGCCTGGATCAGCTTGTTAAATGAGCATCATTTCTTAATATTAATCTCCTGCGTTATCTTTGTACCAATGTACATTTTTTTTATTCAAATAATCATCCAACACCTTCTTAGAAGCCTCAGATGTGGCACAGATCTTGATTTGACTGGACAAAAAAAGCACATTTACTTATAGGAGGAGATGTCTGTGAGTACACTGGGCCAGGAGACTTGCTGAATTTGGACCATTCAGTGCAGGAATGCTTGCAGCCAGATCAGAGAGAATGGGTGTTGAAACCTAATGTTCTTTCTTGACAGGAGCTACCAGATTCCAAGATTTAAAAATCCTGAAGCCTCTTTAAAATCTGCTGAGGGTAGGCAAATATGTTGAGGTCCATGTCCATAGATCCCTCAAAGTTGCCAAGTTGATCGGGTTGTCAAGAAGGCATGTGGTGTATTAGCTTTCATTAGCAGGGGGATTACGTTTAAGAGCTGCGAAGTTATGCTGCAGCTCTACTGAGCCCTGGTTAGACCACACTTGGAATATTGTGTCCAGTTCTGATCGCCCCATTTTAGGAAAGATGTGGAAACTTCAGAGAGGGTGCAGAGGAGATTTACCAGCTGCCTGGGCTAGAGGGCATGTCTTTTGAAGAAAGGTTGAGGGAGCTAGGGCTTTTCACAATGGAGCGAAGAAGGATGAGAGGTGACTTGATAGAGGTGTACAAGATGATAAGAAGACTAGAGTGGATAGCCAGAGACTTTTCCCCAGGGTAGAAATGGCTATCATGACGGGGGCACAATTTTAAGGTGATTGGAGGAAGGTTTAGGGGAGATGTCAGAGATAGGTTCTTTACACAGAGAGTGGTGGGTGGGTGGAATGCACTGCCAGCGGTGATAGTAGAGTCGGATACATTAGAGACATTTAAGCGACTCGTGGACAGGCACGTGGATGATAGTAAAATAAAGAGTATGTAGATTATTTTGATCTTAGAGCAGGATAAAAGGTCATGCCAACATCATTGGCCAAAGGGCCTGTATTGTGCTGTACTCTTCTATGTTCCTAAGACCAACATACCATTTGCTGCCTTCACTGTCTGCTGCACCTACATGCTTACCTTCAGCAATTGGTATACAAAGGCACCCAGGCCTCATTGCAAATCTGCATTTCCCAATTTGTCATCATTCAGGTAATAATCCACCTTCCTGTTTTTGCTATTGAAATGGATAACTTCATCTGCTATGCATTGGTCTAATCACTCAGCTTCTCCAAATCACACTGAAGCATTTAAGCGACTCTTGGATAGGCACATGGAAGTTAGTACAATGAAGGGCATGTAAGTTAATTGGATCTTAGAGCTGGATAAAAGGTCGTCACAACATCGAGGGTTGAAGGGTCTGCTGTACTGTGCTGTACTGTTCTATGTAAGTGAAGTATTAGGAGGGTGTAAAGAGACAGGCTGGTAGACTGATACTCATCAGAAGTTTCAACATCCCGGGGCAATTCCCAGGGAGTCAGCAGTACAGGACCAAATGCATGGTCCCATCATCCAGTGCCTGGCTCTGCTGCTGCCAAGGAAGAACTTGCATTTTTACAGCTCTTTCTATGATCTCAGGATGTCCCAAAGAGATTTACAGGCAATGAAGTACTTTTGAAATAGTCATTTGTGTTACAATGTAGGAATCAGCTAGTGATACATACTTATGGGTAAGAAATAGTCTTTTTGGATCTCGAGACCTTTCCATCAGAAAAAGGCTCAGGTTTTTATATCAAAATCAGACCAAGGATTGGCAAATCAGCTGCACAATGACAATATATTTCTCCAGGTTCAATACCAACAATTCATCTTAATGTCCTGAACTAAACTACCACAATGTTCTCATGGGGCAAGTGGTAACAAATTTACTATGAATAGTAATAAATCAATTTTCTGGTAAAACCTTACAATTCTCCACGGAAACAGATTTTCGATACTGTGCACTGAGCTAACAGCAGAAATTCTGATGAACAGTTTCTCACAGAGACAAACATTCCTTTGAATTCTGGTTGTCACATTGTACCTACCATCACTGCTCTAACACACCAGCAGCTACAGCAACCACAAGCAAATACAGCAACAACAGCTGAGGTGTCCCCACAACCCCAGGTACTTGGGGTAGGTATTGGGGTTTGGGTGTTAGTGCATGAGAGTGTGATGTGTTAGGTTTAAGGCATGAGACCAGTGCCAAGCAGGTAGTAATGGGGTAGGTCAATCGCTGACACATTCTGGCTCAATTGGTGGACAGTTTCAGAGGATTTCAAAAAGTTTGAGTGTTTTGTTTGGGTGTCAGTGTTGGACTTGGGCATCGGTGTTAGTGTGAGGAGTCACTACTGGGTGTGTGTTTTGGGTTTGGGTGTTGGACTTGAGTGGCAGTGTTGGGTTTGGGTGTTACTGTTGTGCGTCGGTATTGGGTTGACAGTCGGGGTGACTGCTTGCTTGGTGTGCTGGTGCAGTGTAGATGAGGAAGGGGTTGGTTTCAGAGTGGCCTGCATTGTCAGCTGAACCAAGATTTTCTCCTTCCTCCCCGGGAAACAGTTAGAAGCGATGAGGAATTTGCAACAGCAACAGTATGTGATGGATGGCAGTTATAGGAAGTGGGGAGAGTCTCAGATACAGTCACATAAATGGGTTAACTCCAGGAAAGGTAGGAGAGGTAGGCAGCTACAGCAGGAGTCTTTTGTGGATATACCCATTTCAAACAGGTATGCTGTTTTAGAAAATGTAGGGGCTGATGGATTCTCAGGGGAACGTAGCACGAACAGCCAAGTTTCTGGTATTGAGACTGGCTCAAATGCAATGAGGGCTATGCGGCTTTCAAGAGATCAATTGTGTTAGGGGATTCTGTAGTCAGAGGTACAGACAGACATTTCTGTGGCCAGCAGAGAAAAAGCAGAATGGTATGTTTCTTCCCTGATGCCAGAATCAAGGATGTCTCAGAGAGGGTACAGAATGTTCTCATGGGGGAAAGGGGCCAGCAAGAGGTCATTGTTCACAGGGGAACCAACGACATTGGAAGGGAAAAGGTTGAAATTCTGAAGGGAGATTACAGAGAGTTAGGCAGAAATTTAAAAAGGAGGTCCTCGAGAGTAGTAATATCTGGATTACTCCCAGTGCTACGAGCTAGTGAGGGCAGGAATAGGAGGATAGAGCAGAAGAATGCATGGCTGAGGAGCTAGTGCTTGGGAGAAGGTTTCACATTTTTGGATCATTGGAATCTCTTTTGGGGTAGAAGTGATCTGTACAAGAAGGATGGATT
>NC_057741.1:41936941-41938164 GCF_004010195.1 Chiloscyllium plagiosum
AGTCAGGGCAGGAAGGGACAAGGTAGGACTAATAAATGAAACTGCATTTATTTCAATGCAAGGGGCCTAACAGGGAAGGCAGATGAACCCAGAGCATGGTTAGGAACATGGGACTTGGATATCATAGCAATTACAGAAACATGGCTCAGGGATGGACAGGACTAGCAGCTTAATGTTCCAGGATACAAATACTACAGGAAGGATAGAAAGGGAGGCAAGAGAGGAGGGGTAGTGGCATTTTTGATAAGGAATAGTATTACAGCTGTGCTGAGGGAGGATATTCCCGGAAATACATCCAAGGAAGTTATTTGGGTTGAACTGAGAAAAAAGAAAGGGATGATCACCTTATTAGGATTGTATTATAGACCTCCCAATAGTCAGAGGGAAATTGAGAAACAACCTTGTAAGGAGACCTCAGCTATCTGTAAGAATAATAGATGTTTATGTAGGGGATTTTAACTTTCCAAACATAGACTGGGACTGCCATAGTGTTAAAGGTTTAGATGGAGAGGAATTTGTAAAGTGCGTACAAGACAATTTTCTTATTCAGTATGCGGATGTACCTACCAGAGAAGGTGCAAAACTTGACCTACTCTTGGGAAATAAGGCAGGGCAGGTGACTGGGGTGTCAGTGGGGGAGCACTTTGGGGCCAGTGACCATAATTCTATTAGATTTAAACTTAGTGATGGAAAAGGATAGACCAGATCTAAAAGTTGAAGTTCGAAATTGGAGAAAGACCAATTTTGACGGTATTCGGCAAGAACTTTCAACAGTTGATTGGGGGCAGATGTTCGCTGGTAAAGGGACGGCTAGAAAACAGGAAGCCTTCAGAAATGAGATAACGAGAATCCAGAGACAGTATATTCCTGTCAGGGTGAAAGGGAAGGCTGGTAGGTATAGGGAATGCTGGATGACTAACGAAATTGAGGGTTTGGTTAAGAAAAAGAAGGAAGCATATGTCAGGTATAGACAGGATAGATCAAGTGATTCCTTAGAGGAGTATAAAGGAAGTAGGAGTATACTTATGAGGGAAATCAGGAGGGCAAAAAGGGGACATGAAATAGCTTTGGGAAACAGAATTAAGGAGAATCCAATGGGTTTTTACAAATACATTAAGGACAAAAGGGTAACTAGGGAGAGAATAGGGCTGAAAATGTGTTGCTGGAAAAGCGCAGCAGGTCAGGCAGCATCCAAGGAGCAGGAGAATCGACGTTCCGGGCAT
>NC_057741.1:41942895-41951387 GCF_004010195.1 Chiloscyllium plagiosum
CCCACCCTCCCATCCTGGCACCTTCCCCTGCTACTACAGGAATTGCAAAACCTGACCCCCCAACACCCCCTCCCCCGCCCCCATCCAAGGCACCAAAGGAGCCTTCCACATCCACCAAAGTTTCACCTGCACATCCACCAATATCATTTACTGTATCCGTTGCTCCCGATGCGGTCTCCTCTACGTTGGAGAGACTGGACGCCTTCCCGCAGAGCGCTTTAGAGAACTTCTCCAGAACACCAGCTCCAACCAACCCCACCACCCCATGGCTGAACATTTCAACTCCCCCTCCCACTCTGCCGAGGACATTCAGATCCTGGGCCTCCTCCATCGCCACTCTCTCACCACCTGATACCAGGAGGAGAATGCCTCATCTTCTGCCTCAGCACACTTCAACCCCGGCATCAATGTGGACTTCACCAGTTTCCTCATTTCCCTTCCCTCACCTGACCCCAGTTCCAACCTTCCAGCTCAGCCCCGCCCCCAAGACCTGTCCCACCTGTCAATGTTGAAACTCAAATCAGCAATGTCTGATCAATTTCTTGGTGTCCACCTCGCAGAGAATCTTACCTGGACCCTCAACACCAGCTCCATAGCCAAGAAACCCTAGCTGTGTTTCTACATCCTCACCACATTCTTCAGAGGGTTCATTGAAAGTACCCTGAGCTGTTGCATCACTACCTGGTTTAGGAATTGCACCTCCTTGTATCGTAAGACCCTACAACGGATAGTGAGGACAGCTGAGAAGATAATTGGGGTCTCTCTTCCCTCCATTATAGACATTTACACTTCATTCTACATCAGAAAGGCTAAGAGCATTGTGGAAGATCCCACACACCCCTCACTCAAACCCTTCTCCCTCCTGCCATCTGGCAGAAGATACTGGAACATTTGGCCTCTCATGACCAGACTGTGCAGCGGTTCCTTCTCCCAAGCCATCAGGCTCCTTAACACAGTATGATCGGAATCTTTCCCATCTGAAATTCTTTGCATGACTTCGAATTGCTGCTAGAGAAATGTCTATTATTTATCATTCTTCTAATACACTGTAACTTGCGTATTTTGCATTTCTGCACTTTACGGCGTGTACGATTGTGTAGTTTGTGCTGTCCATATAGCCCCCTCGGTCCTGGAGAAATGCAGTCCTGTTTTTACTGCATCAATTGTATCTGGTAGAAATGATAAATAAAAAGCTATGCTACTCTACTTTGTTGCAACCAAACCATAATACACTATTCCCATTTCTATTCCAGTGTTGATGGGTATGGTAATAAGATGACTGCTGATGTAGTTATTTTTCAAGTGGTAGATTATAAATGTCAATTTGAAAGTATATATAGAAAATAAAATAAAATAGGATATTAGTCTGTGAACGCTAAGCTTTTTGATGAGTTTACAGTGAGCCATAACCCTGAAGCATCACGCAGGCTCTTAAAATAGTCTCTGATCTCAGATTAATGCATCTTATCCATTATTACAATGCAATTTGTCTCTCAGTATCAAGGGACACTATGTGATTCCATTATGAACTCTAATTTCACTTCCTCCTTCTAGATTCTTACTTAAACAAAATTATTTCCAAACCCTGCTGAAGCAGAGCTAAATCTAGATTCCCTGATCAAAAGAAGTTAGATAGCATTAAGACTGCAAGGCTTCATGATGACCAGGCAATCTGTTTCTGATGGTTACTGAGTGAGGGATAAATATTGGCCTGAGGAGAGATCCCCCTGTTCTTCTTCTAAACTTGCAGTGAGATCTTTTATACCACCGTGGAGGGCGAAAGGATTCTGGAGTCTCAGTTCACTGGAGTCTCAGTTCACTGGAGTCTCACTTCACTGGAGTCTCAGTTCACTGGAGTCTCAGTTCACTGGAGTCTCAGTTCACTGGAGTGACTTGCAGAGAATTACAATGCAACAAAGTTTGCATTTGGGTTCTTTAAATTAACCTAGTGAGGAAGAAGCAATATTAAGGGGGATGATCTTGTTGCATCGTCACCTGTGTAATCTCCATTTAAATATTGGGATTCACGAAGGAGCTTCTCCCTAGATCCCATTTCATAGAACCACAGAATCATAGATTGCAGAAAAAAGGCCCACCAACTCTGTTCTGCTAAAATGATGCTAAATCTACATAAATCCTACTTTCCTGCACTAAGCCCATAGCTTTGAATGTGATGACATTTCAATTGCTATACAAGTATCTTTTAAAGGTTGTGAGGTTTTCCACCTCAACCGCCTTCCCAGGCAGTACAGTCCAGACTCCCACCTCAAAACCTCCTGTCTTCCACCTTAAAATTATGCCACCTATTATTGACCCTTCAGCTAAGGGGAACAGCTGCCTCCTACTCACCCTGTCAAGGCCCCTCATCATCTTATACATCTCTACCAGGTCTCCCTCTCATTCTTCTTTGCCCTAAAGAGAACAAACTAAGTTAATCCAGTCTCTCTTCATTGCTCATTCCCAAGAAACTCCCAGTGAATCTCCTCTGCAGCCCCTTTTTTTCCCTTGTGTATTAAAACAGACCTGACAGTTCGGTGACTTGAAAACACTTATGTCTCCAAACCACCTTCTGAAATTTGCTGTGACGTGTGCAGCTCATTTCCTTTCTGTATCCAACTGTTATTTATTGATGAAGATTTTCCATTTATTATCTTCATTGAATTCTCACAGTGCAGACTATAAAATCATCGCAACTCTGGCAATGCAGTCGGCAAGCCCTGATTTAATTTCTCAATCAGAATGAATGAAAATTCCTGGGCCAAAATACAGACTCCCACCAAACCAGCAGAACTGAAATGAAAAACTCCAGACAGCCCAGAGTGCACAGTCTCAGCTCGGCATTTGTGCCATGTAAATATTATAACTGCATCCGTTTCAATGTTGCCATTTGGAATACTGCAGTGTTACAGTGGAATTCATAAATGAAATGTGCACATAATTTAAACTATACAGCAGTGTGGGAGGAACTCATTAGGATTTGTTTCAGGTGTGAAGTTAATAATTTGGATTAGATTTGATTTAGCTTTCAGCAAGAAAGTAAGTTATAAAGTTTGAAATTGCCAGAACCTGGTCTTGATCTAATCTTGTTTCAGTGAAGTTAGGTCACAGATTACTTACAGTCACACTGAATGGTGCAGCAGATACTGAGGCTGAATGTCTTCCTTCATTCAGAGAACAACAGGTTGGGGAGCAAAGGTCAGATGTCACTGCTCCTGGTTCACAACATTCAGTAATTTGAGAGTATCAAGAACTGGATGGAGTGAGATTTGCATCTCATTCTCTAGTTTAAACTTGTTGCCGGAGCTCTCTGACAGCAGTATTGATAATATCTTAAACTTTGAATGTGGTGCATGTTTTCAATGAATTGAAACTGCCAGAACATCATCGACTGATTAGAGGATTAGATAGAGTGGACAGTGAAAGTCTTTTTCCTAGGATGATGACGTCTGCTTGTACGAAGGGGCATAACTACAAATTGAGGGGTGATAGATTTAAGACAGATGTCAGAGGCAGGTTCTTTACTCAAAGAGTGGTAAGGGTGTGGAATGCCCTGTCTGCCAATGTAGTTAACTCAGCCACATTAGGGGCATTTAAACAGTCCTTGGATAAGCACATGGATGATGATGGGATAGTGTAGGGTGATGGGCTTGGATTAGTTCATAGCTCGGCGCAACATTGAGGGTCAAAGGGTCTGTTCTGCGCTGCATTGTTCTATGTTTGCATAGTGTTTGGACTAAACAAATAGTACAAGCATCATTATTGCAATGTGTAAATTAATGCAGGCCTTTTTTACATGAGAATAGGTCACCGCATGAGAATAAGTCACTGCACAAATCACTGGCTAATTGTAAATGATCTTCTTTGTGATGTGAATTTTGTCTAATATATATTTTTCTGATGTGTGTATTTTAAAGGCAATTTGAACCAGACCACACCATGTCCATAGCCTGTGTTCAGGAAGAATGTGAAACACTAACATAAAACATGATCTATCATTCTCTCATCCAGATATTCCAGCTCAGCCTATTCCTGTTGAACACCGGAAATTGGAAATAGAAACAGATTTTTTTATTATTCACTCATAGGATGTGGGCATAACTGTCTGGGCCAGAATTTATTACCCATCCCTATCCCTGGAGAAAGTGGTGGTGAGCTGCCTTAATGAACCACTGCAGTCCTTGGGTGTAGGGACATACACATGCTGTTAGAGAGTAATTCCAGGATTTCTACCCAACAACACTGAAGGAGCATTCAGGTGGTGTATCTGTTCTTCTCGACAGTAATGGTCATGGGTGTGGCAGATGCTTTGAAGGAGCCTGATTGAATTATTACATTGTGTGGGTGGTGAACACTGACGCCACTGCATTTTGGTAGTAAAGCATCAATGTTGAAGGTGATGGATGGGGTGCCAATTAAGTAAGCCACTTTGCCCTGCATAGTTTCAGTCACTTCAGTGTTGAATCTGGACTCATCCACGCAAGTGGAGAGTATTCCATCAGAATCTTGAATCGTGCCTTGGAGATGGCGGACAGGCTCTGGAGAGCCAGGCAGAGATTCCTGATGAAGGGCTTATACCCAAAATGTCGATTCTCCTGCTCCTTGGATACTGCTTGACCTGCTGTGCTTTTCCAGCAACACACTCTCGACTCTGATCTCCAGCATCTGCAGTCCTCACTTTCTCCTAGTTAGTTACATGATGCAGGATATCTTCATAGAATCATAGAATCCCTACAGTGTGGAAACAGACCATTTGGCCCAACAAATCCACACCAACCCTCCGAAGAGTAATCCACCCAGACCCATTCCCTACCCTATTACTGTACATTTGCCCCTGACTAATGCACATAACCTACACATCCTGAACACTATTGGAAATTTAGCATGTCCAATTCACCTAAGCTGCACATCTTCACCTAACCAGAGCACCCAAGAGGGAGAATGTGCAAACTCCACAGAGACAGTTACCCAAGGCTGGAATCGAACCCGGATCCCTGGCACTGCGAGGCAACAGTGCTAGCCACTGAGCCATCATGCCGTCTTTGATCTGCTGTGTATTTGCAGGCTAGCCCAGTACAGTTTCTGGTCAATGGTAACCCCCAGGAAATTGGCAGTGGGAGATGCAGCAGTGGTAACACCATTGGATGTTAAGGGCAATGGTAAATTTTCTCTTACTGAATTACTGTCATTGCATAACCTCACAACTTTTGTACTCTGTTCCCCAAAATATAACTCATAACATTCTATTAGCTTTCTTAACTACTTGTAGTAGCTGTATACTAAGCTTCTGTGATTCATGATCTAGGACACAGATCCCTCTGCATCTCTGAGCTTTACAATTGTTCCATAACTTAGATTGTTTTATTTTCCCTGCCAAAATGGACAATTACACATTTTCCTACATGACATTCCATTTGCCAGATCTTTGACCAATCACAACTTAGTTATACCTTTTTGTAGCCTCTTTATGACCTTTTCACAACTTACTTTATTACCTGTCCTTGAATCATCAGCAAATCTGTCCCTTCCTCCAAATCATTCACATAAATTGTAAACAGTTGAGGGTCCAACTCGAAAAAAAGAGCCATTGATGCCTAAAGTCTGCTTCCTGTTAGCCACTCAATAGTCTCTCTATGCCAATATGGTACTCCCTACATCATGAGCATTTACATTTCACAATAATTTTTGAAGTGGCACTTTATCAGTCCATTCACCAGTTTGCCTTTACCCACAGCTCGTGTTTCGTCCTTAAAGAACTCCAACAGATTGGTTCAACATAACCCATTCAAAAAAACCATGTTGACTCTGCCTGGTTGTCTTGAAGTTATCCAAATTCCTTGTGATAACTTCTTCAATAACAGCTTCCAACATTTTCCTGAAAATATATATTAAGCTATAACTGGCTTGGAGTTTCCTGCTTTCTGTATCCCTCCTTTTCTGAATAAAAGGATTACATTTGTAATCTTCCATTTGATTTATACCTTCGCCGAATCAAGGATGTTTTGGAAAATTAAAACCTTTGCATCAACTATCTCACTAACAATTTTTTTTAACACCCCATCAGGATGTAAACAATCATCAGCCCACAGTTCCAACAATTTAGAAAGTCCCACTTCTCTGGTGATTGTGATTTTCCAGAGTTCCTCCTTCCTTTCCATTTCCTGTTTTTTTCTGCTTCTCGGATGTTGCTTCTATCTTCTGCCATGACGAATGATCTAAAATACCTGTTTAATTCATCTGCAATCTCAAATTCTCTGACCAAACAGAGAGATTTGGAAAACTGACAGACTTATTTAAACTCTTCAGGCCTAATATTACTCTTTTGGTTGGCTAGAGGATACTTAGCTGCCCAGCATGATGGAGAAAAAGGCATGGACCCCTGAGCTTTTCCCTTTGTGCAGCTGGAAAGACATTTTCTCTCAATGGCAGAAAAATCCCAGTTCTGGTGGAGCAGCAAGACATTCTCATTCCATATGAGAGAATACTGGGCAAAGCAGATATCCATTAGGATCTGACTTGATAGAGCACAAACATTTCAAATATGTGGAAGAATGGAGGGTAAGAAAATAAGTGCTATAACATTAAGATTAAATTCTAACACCAAAAGAATCTTCACCATACAACCTTGAACAACACAATAATGAATAGATAGTACATCAAACAAATAAAATAATGATAATAAATTTCTACCTTAAACTTAATCCAACAGATTTAAGCCAGTTTAATCTTTTTCATTCTGATAGCTTTTCAAACATACCCGCTCTCTGAAGGGCAGTCCCTTTTCATTCTGGTTCTGGCTATGTAGGTCATTGCTCAGGTCTATGGTATGACCACCCATCTCAAATATAGGCTCAAGTGCCATCAGTCATATGCCATGACCTACTGAAAGAGATACACACATATACACACTCTATCTCACACAGTCCATTGGTATCTATTCTGTAGCTGGATTCCTCCTTTACAGTTACTTGGTCTGACTCACTCAACTGAATAGCTTCATTTTGTGCTACATGAGTTTATGATGAACACACATAATCCCATAATATCTGAATCAGATGGAAGGGTTTAAGTTGGGCCCAAGGATCACCCATGCAAGGGAACATTTAATGAACTGGACAGGATCCTGACAGTGACCTTCGTGGTTAGTTTTCCAACCTCCAGTTTCAAGTGCAGGTGACTGGAGAGATCATAGAACATAGAACTGGACAGCACAGGAACAGGCTGTTTAGCATTCCAATCTCCTGCTTTTTCTCCACCCTTTTGCATACTCTTTCTATCTAAACATTGATTCTCTGGAATGTCTTAGTTGAACCTGCCTCCACCACCTTTCCAGGCAGTGCATTCCAGACCCTAACTACTCACTGAAATGAAAAAGTCTTTTCTTGCATCACCCTTGCTTCTTTTTCACATCACTTTAAATCTATGCTCTCTCATTCTTGTCCCTTTCATGAGTATGAACAAATTCTCCCTAGCTACTCTATCCAGTTTGCTCATGAAGCTTGGATTTCTTCAATCTATCCTCAACTGAAGTTTGTCATTCTGGGAACCAGTCTTGTAATTCGCTTCTGCACTCTCTCCAATGCATTCACATCTTCCTTGTAATGTGGCACCTATAACTGTACACAATCCTCCAACTGAGTGCTAACACAGAATATGGAACAGAAGAGGAACAGGCCCTTCCACCCATATGTCTGTGATGACCATGATGTCATTGTAAACTAATTGCATCTGCCTGCACATGGTCCATATCCCTCTAATCTATGCCTGTTCATCCGGCTGTCTAAATGCCTCTGAAATGCTGCCAATGTATCTGCTTCTACCAACTCCCTTGGTAGCATGTTCCATGCACCTACCACTCTGTGTAAAAATGTTTCCTTGCACATCTCCTTTAAACTTTCTCCCTTTACCTTGAACATATGCCTCTAGTACTTGACATTTTCACCCTGAGGAATTCTCAACTATCAACCTTATCCATGCCTCTCATACTTTTATATACTTCTGTCAGGTCGTCCCTCAGCCTCTGATGCTCTGGCAGAAACAATTCAAGTTTGTTCAACCTCTCCTTATTGGTAATACACTCTAATCCAGACATTATCCTGGTAAACCTCTTTTGCACCCTATCTAAAGTCTCCACAAGCTTCCTATAGTTTGGCAATCAGAATTGTACACAATTGTTGGTGCTTAAATAGGGAACAAGAGTTAGTTAAAGCCAGTTTTTGCAGTGAAGCTGATAGAACAGGAACCTACTACTGGTGAGCTTACAGTGAATAGTTGATACCCCAAGTTCATTGGTTCTTCTGTGATGTATATGCCATGCAAATATAGTCAGCAGTCCTCTTGGAAAAGCAAACTCATCATGATTGCTCTCGAGAGCTCATGGTGTTCAAGGTGAGCTACTGGCATGGATTGAGGATTGGCTGTCTGACAGAAAGCAGAGAGTTGGGATAAAAGGTTCTTTTTCGGAATGGCAGCTAGTGACAAGTGGTGTCCCGCAG
>NC_057741.1:41956171-41970043 GCF_004010195.1 Chiloscyllium plagiosum
AAGGAAATACGCAGAGAAAAAATGAGGTACGAAGGTAAACTGGCCAATAATATAAAGGAGGATAGTAAAAGTTTTTTTAGGTATGTGAAAGGCAAAAAGATGGTTAAGACTAAAATTGGGCCCTTGAAGACAGAAACAGGGGAATATATTACGGGGAACAAAGAAATGGCAGAAGAATTGAATTGGTACTTCAGATCTGTGTTCACTGGGGAAGATACAAGCAATCTCCCTGAGGTAACAGTGGCTGAAGGACCTGAACTGAGGGGAATTTATATTTGCCAGGAATTGGTGTTGGAGAGACTGTTAGGTCTGAAGGTTGATAAGTCCCCGGGGCCTGATGGTCTACATCCCAGGGTACTGAAGGAGGTGGCTCGAGAAATTGTGGATGCGTTGGTGATTATTTTCCAGAGTTCGATAGATTCGGGATCAGTTCCTGCGGATTGGGAGGGTGGCAATGTTGTACCACTTTTTAAGAAAGGTGGGAGAGAGAAAGCAGGAAATTATAGACCATTAGTCTGACCTCAGTGGTGGGAAAGATGCTGGAGTCTATTATAAAGGATGAAATAACTCCACAGAAGCTGATGTTCTGTCACCCTTAATTTACACATGGAGAGTCCTCAAATATGATCCAGATTCCTCAGAGACAGCTCTGAGTGCCAGAACCTCTGACACTGGCTAGATTATCAGCCCTAATCAAGGAACTCATACTCTAAGAGATCCAGCTGGCTGACCTTGTTTATACCACAACATTTGCCATCTCCTGCAACCAGTGATGCCAATTAACTTTTACATCAGATGACTCATTATCAAAGTAGCCAATCAGTGGCAGTGATCTTGCCCTGGCAGCCATGTTCAGGATTGAAATTCCAGACAGTGCCAGAGAACAGCTCCAGAACATCCCAGCACGCCCTCAGCACTCACCCTCTGACAGTGCAGCACTCCCTCAGTACTGACCCTCCAACAGTGCAGCGCTCCCTCAGTACTGACCCTCCGACAGTGCGGCGCTCCTTCAGTACTGACCCTCTGACAATGTGGCACTTCCTCAGCACTGACCCTCTGACAGTGCAGTACTCCCTCAGTACTGCATTGCTTCTTAATTACTCCTCAGCAACCTTAACCTACAGTGAGATTTTGAGTTCACAATCATCTGGCAAAGTAGCATGGATGGTGTCATTGTTCCACTCTGGTTTGACGAGAAACATGAACAATACTGCCACTTATGGAAAGCTGTTGTCATCACTCTTTCTACTAATCAGTTGGAAATGGATGGATGGATTTTAGGCTGGACTTGCAGGGAACAGACTCTCTGAAACATCTCTGGGAAATGTAGCAATTAGACTGAATCTACAACAATGTCTCCCAGCCAAATTCAACTGCATCTATAGTAATTACAGTGAAACAGTGTATTTTTACACAAATTATGTAAAAATCAAACTCAGTGACTCACAGCAGTGCAGTCTGCAGGTATAACTGATCATATTGTTCCATCATATTTTTTTCTGGCTGGAACCTCTTACTACTATCAGCAGCCTTTAAGTTTACAAGGAAGCAATACAGGCAAGACTGACTACAATAGTTACAAAACAATTCTTTAATTAATACATCCTATTAATTTTCATCATGGACAACTTTTCTTTATGGTGATGATGTGCACTGAATTACATTCTATCCTAGATATTGTTTAATATTCTGACAATTCTAAATTAAAACATCTTTCAAAAATTAGCCTATTTACCTCTATTAAAATAATGTTATATAAATTGCACAGGTAACATTTGTAAAAAGAAATACAAGTTATTAATAGCTAGATTTACAAATGAACTAGCATTTATTTATTTGTTACTGTTTTACAATTGGTACATAATGAGTGCACTTGAGTGGGAAGCATAATTATCAAGAGACATGGAATATACATCTGATGCTAAATGTGAATTTTATCTGGGTAAACTGAGAAGTTAGCACAATAAAAATCATTATAAATCTAACAGAATTATGTAGCAACATTCTTATTTCTGTGGAACTAACTGATCATTTTGGTGTTCAATCATGTCATTCTACAACTGATAACTTGCTGTCTGGGGAAATCACAGCTCTGAACAAACTCTCCTCTTGCCCTGTAACAGACTGATGGTTGAAAGTATCTCACTGTCTGGGCAGCAGCTATAATTTCACAATTCAAGTATTGCTCACAGAAGTGAGAAAAAATAATCACCATCACCTGAAGTTTCTTACATAGTTAAGTACGTGGAGGCTATTGCAATTATATGTGTGTGTGCATGCGTGCATCTGCCTCTCACTCAGTGGCCAGCACGCATGCACACCTGAGTCATGGCTGAGAGTTCAACTCCATCTCAAGAGCCTGATTTGGAGAACAGCCTAACATAGTCAAATGATAGAGTCATATCTTACAGACAATGTCCCAGACATCACCATCCCTGGATATGTCCTGTCTCAATGGCAATACAGACCCAGCAGTGATGGCGACACACTGGTATACAATCAGGAAGTCTTGCATCTGAAGAAGGAATGGGGGCTCTGAAGGCTTGTGATTTCAAATAAACCTGTTGGACTATACCCTGGTGTCATGTGATTTTTGACCTTGTCCAATCCAGTCCAACACCAGCACCTCCACATCATGGGAATTCTCAACATGGACCATGGGCCCCACAAGTCCCATCCTCAATTATGGAAGAGCCTACCACATCAGTGCAAAAGATAAGGTTGAAGCATTTGCAGCAATCTTCAGCCAAAAGCACCAAGTGGATAATCCATCTCGGCCTCAGCAGGATTATTAGTTAGCTCTTTCACATTATGAACACCAAATCTGAAGTAGTCTTATGTCTAATTAGCTCAACACTCTTCTCCAGAAATCTATTCGGTACACACTCCAGGAATCTGCCCCTCCACAGTATTTGTGCTGATTTCACTCTCCAGTCAGTTTAGAAATTGAGGTTCTCCATTTTTACTGTTTCATCCATGTTACAGGCCATCTCTGGATTTATACTGCAGCCAACATTACCACTACAACTGGAGGGTCTTAAAAACTTACACCAATCTTTGCTACTCTTTGTTGTGGCTTAGCTTCAATCCAAGATCCTCTGATCTCATTCATATTAAGAACTATGTGGCATTATAGACAGTGTAGGTGATAGCATAAAATTATAAAGGGGTGGTGTAAGTGAATGGGTAAAACTGTGGCAGATGGTATTCAATGTAAATAAATGGGAGGTTATCCATTTTGTATCAAAACAGGATAGATCAGTTACTTTCTACATGCTATGAAGTTTAAATACAGAATATGTCCAAGGAGGCTTGGGATTCAGGTCCAGAAAGTAATCAAGGAAGCTAATGGAATGTTGATATCTATGTCAAGAGGACTGGAGTACAAGGACACAGAAGTTATGCTGCAGTGGTACAAAACCCTGGTTAGATTGCACTGGGAGTACTGTGAGCAGATCTGGGCACCACACCTTAAGGAAACCTTGGAGGGAGTACAGTATTGATTTACAAGAATGATAACTTAACCCCTAAAGTCCAGATATGAGCAGAGGTTATATTCAAAGTTTGTGCGAAGATTTGTAGCTCGGGTGCTCTTTGTTATGATTCTGTTCGCCGAGCTGGAAGTTTTTGTTGCAAACGTTTCGTCCCCTGGCTAGGCGACATCATCAGTGCTTGGGAGCCTCCTGCGAAGCGCTTCTTTGATGTTTCCTCCGGTGTTTATACTGGTCTGTCCCTGCCGCTTCCGGTTGAAGACAGGAAGGCAGCTAACAATCCGCATACATGAACATCAACTAGCCAAGAAACGACACGACCAGCTATCCTTAGTAGCCACACACACAGACAACAAACAACATGAATTCGACTGGGACAACACTACTATCATAGGGCAAGCCAGACAAAGAACAGCCAGGCTGTCAGTTCTGAGATGCTCCTGATGTATGGTAGTGTGGCTAGTCCTTTTGGTTGTGGTATGTCCTCGTTCTGTGGTCTTTCTCTTAGGCATCTGCTGATGAAGATGCGCGGGTATCCGTTTTTGGCGTATACCTTGTATAGGTGTTCCTCTTCTTTTTGCAGTTCTGGTGTACTGCAGTGTGTTGTGGCCCTTTTGAATAGTGTCCTGATGCAGCTTCGTTTGTGTGTGTTGGGGTGGTTACTTTCATAGTTTAGAACTTGGTCTGTGTGTGTGGCTTTCCTGTATACCCTTGTAGTGAATTATATAATTGTAGAGGTTATATAATTAAGTCTGTTTTCTCTAGAATTTAGAAGGTAAGGGATGATATGATCAAAGTCTTCAAAATATTATCAGGAAAACACTGAGTAGATCAACTATTTCCGATTTCTGGGGATTCTAGAACTAGACATAGTCTGAGAATTAGGGCACCCGGGAGAGATGTTAGGAAGCATTTCTAGACACAAAGGGTGGTAGAGATTTGGAACTCTCTCCACAAATGACAGTGGATGCTGGTTCAATTGTTAATATTAAATCTGAGACAGATATATTTTTATTTTGCAAAGATATTAAGGGATATGGGCCAAAGGCAAGTGTGTGAAGTCAGGCCACAGATCATGAAGCTATTGAATGGCACAGAACAGACTCAAGAGGCTGAGTTGCCTACTCCCATTCAATTCCTTTGAGTGCTATCCTTTTCCTTTATGCTTATTCACCTAAATACCAAATATCTATGGATATTTATTTCCTAATCTTGGTGACCCTTCAATTTATGCATTTGAATCAAATTTTTGCAAATCTATTTCAACTCTGTCCAATCTTACCTTTAGTTTCTGTCCAGTTATCACATCCTTATAATAGATTCTAGTATCTTTCATACTTCTATCAGATTAACAGGCCCAATGCTCTCGGTCACCTCATCTCCTTTCTGAAAGTGGTGTTATGTTTGCTATCTTTCAGTTTGTGTGAACTGCTCTAGAATCTATAGAATAGATAATTCTGATCTTACAGTACCTGAGTCTGAAAAATACCAATAAAGAGGAAAGATAACATTTAGATTTTTTTTCATTTTCTATCTTTTTTTTCCTAGTACTCCCTCCTTTTTGTTTGGATAGAAATGGCCCCTTGGGATCATTTGCTATCACCATGTGACATTCATGGGGTGTTTCCTGGTAAATTAAATTATCTGCTAACATGGTGGTACTTGCCTGAACATTCCCCCCTCTGGTTCGACTCGTCACTGCAGTAGTTGTCGAAGCAGACAGGGCTTTTCTCTTGAAAAGGGACAGGGAGTTCCATTCCTGTTTATCTTTCATGCTGTACCTAGCATATCCACTTGCTAAATCTCCCCATTCTATATCACAGCCATCCCTATTTCAGGTCCAAAAGCATGCACTATTCCTCTGAACAGTGATTTCCAGTTTTACTCTTCCTGATCTGGTTTATACACTACATTCATAGCAGTCTTCAAATCATTGCATTGCTTTTTCAATGTCTCTTTCTTTTCATGATCTTGTTTAAATGCCTCCTTATGTTTATTTTTCTCTCTTTAATATCCTGTAGCATATCTCATAACTTTTCATGTGGGTGAAACAATTTTTAGTTTTCTCTGGAAGCCTGCTTATCTCCTTTGGAAGGTTGAAACTTTATTGCTGGAACAGCACAGCAGGTCAGGCAGCATCCAGGGAACAGGAGATTCGACGTTTCGGGCACAGGCCCTTCTTCAGGAATTTGATTCCTGAAGAAGGGCCTGTGCCCGAAACGTCAAATCTCCTGTTCCCTGGATGCTGCCTGACCTGCTGTGCTGTTCCAGCAATAAAGTTTCAACTTTGATCTCCAGCATCTGCAGACCTCACTTTCTCCTTTGGAAGGTCGTCTATCGAAGCCCCAGTTTCTCCAGCTGGCTGTCTGCCAAGTCCTTCAACAGACTCTAACACAGCTACTTGCAGCTTTTTAAATGTAACAGACTTCCAAAGTGTTTCCCCAGTAGCTTTCCCCTCACCAGTGTGTGATCAGCATACTCCCCATATGCAGCCACTTTCCCATTACATACGTTTGGAGGAGCACCCTCCAATCAAAACAACAAAGTCCCCAGGACTAGGAGGTCCCCTTCATTTTATCATCTGGGGGTTAAGTCTGATTTGCTTTCCCACTGACTCATTGGTCCTTGAGTTACTGTCTCTGTGTGAGACAAGTTAACTCACTTAACCCCAGACTCAAGTTCTCTCTGTGCTTTGCCAATCAGGCTCGACTCAAGTTCCCACGGACTTAATGGTCCTCAAGTCCACACACATTGCCTGACTCTGGTGTTACCCCAGTGGAATTTCCACTGTTTGTTTTAACTGCTTGTCCTTACTGGCACCACTTTGGGTATTTTCTTTTTGGAGTCAATCTGGGTCCATTGGGCAGTGAAACTGCTTCTGGTCAATCGTCCACCTAGGGACACCAATTAATGTGCTTGGTTATCACCCTCAACAACAGTTATTGGCTTGGCACAAAGAGGGCAAGAGACAAGTCTGTATCAACTAGTTTAGTTAAAACATACAATTCACACCATTTGGTTAATAGGTTATTAGGCATTGAATTCATACAAAGCTAAAATCCAAGCACATACACAGTCAGTGTCCAGGACATTTCCTGAACAATCAACAAAAATAAAGTTTAATACATAAGAACAGAAGCTCATGTTGGCCAGGTGATTTCTCCCATTCGCAGGGTTATCTGCATGTTTCCAAGCACGGGGTCCACACCTTTGCCAAGGTTAATCTCTAGAATATTTGCTGCTGATACACCAAGATCCTTCATTTTTATCCTTTCTCCTTGGCTTCTCGAACTGTGCTATCTTGCCCTTGCTGGTTCTTAGTTATTCTGACAAACCAGTGTCTTTCTACTGTCGACTCACGCCAAGGGCACCTTTAGGATTACTTCATTACTCTTCCACTAAATAAGTATTTGCACTTATGTCATCTTCAGTTGAACCAGTTTGATTCAACCCAAGCCAGTGCCTGGGGCTCAGGTAACTCCAGTTCACAAGCAAACCCTGGCCAACAGCTTTGCTATCTTTCAATTTGGAGGAACCGTTCTAGAATCTTTAGAATAGTTATTTGATCTTACATAACTTGAGTCTGAAAAATATCTATAAAGAGAAAGGCAACATTTAGATATTTAGATTAGATTTACGTGCTATTGTCATGTGTATTCAAGTACAGGGTAGGAGTACATTGTACACTTTTCAATGTCGCCATTCCCGGTATCATATTAGGTACAAAGGTACCTACGTACAAAATCTTCGGTACAAAAATAGAAAAATCAAGAAATAAGTTAAAAAATTTATCACTACAGTTCTTAATATAAAGCAGATAAATAAAGAAGAAAAGTTATAAGTTAAAAGATGGTTTAGAAAAAGACATTGGGATGATGGATGTGGGAAAACAGGATAAGCCAGTGAGTTTTGTTGAAGTGGTAAAGGAAAGCACAGTGGAAGCCAGAAAACTGCAAAAGAATATACAGCCTGGTCAGGGGTTGGTTGAGAACAAAAGTGCCAGATCTCTTTAAAAAAAATTACTTGCGCAGGTAGGATCTAGTCATATATGCTAGGAGGAATAGGTAAAGAAATTAAGATTTTAAGAGATACTGGAGCAAGATAACCTTTGGTGGTGAAAGATGAGGAGATATGTAACTCAGAAGAAGCACTGCCATAAAAAGTGGACTCATGATAAGAAGAACAATGTTCCATTATATAAAGTGAGGCTGGAGAGTCAGGTGAAAAGTGATGGTAGGAGTAAGAGAAATTCTCAGTTCCAGGAATACAATTTATCCTTGGTCATGATATAGCTGGATCACAGGTGAGAGTGATGCCGACTGTGGCTGAAAAGCCAGTGGAAAATCAGACAACTGAAGTGTTACAGAAAGTTTATCCTGGGAATCTTCCTGACTGTTTAGTAACAAGGTCACAAAGCTACAGGTAGAAACATGAGGAGAAATTAAGGACTAAGATAGAGAAGTTGAAGTTCAATTATCAGAGACTACATTTGATCAAATGATTGAGAAAAAAACAAGAACAGGTGGAGAACAAAGTGGATATTTTTAGTTCAGAGAAATTAGCTGAATTACATCAGAAAGGTGAAAAACTGAAGTAGTTGTATCAAAAAGTGTACACAGAAGAAGAATCTGAATGTATCCCAGAATGTTACTATCTAAAAATGATGTCTTAATGAGGAAATGGAGACCATCACATATTCAGGCTGATTAGAAGTGGTCAGAAATTCATCAAGTTGTATTACTATTGGGTTACAGAAAGGAGGTATTGCAGGTAGCACATAAATTACCAGGAGGAGATCATTTGGGAGTAAGGAAAACTCAAGTCACAATATAAAAACATTTTTATTGGCCTTGATGTGATTGCCCTTCTCAGTTAATTGGAAAACCTCAGGCAGTGATAAAAGTAGTATGTTTAATATGCATTCCCACACTTGAGGGACCTTTCCCAAGAGTCTTATTTGATTGCATAGGACCCCTTGCAAAAGAAAAAGTGGACATCAGTATTTGTTGACTGTAATGTCCACCGGATTTCCAGAGGCCATTGCATTAGGCAGTCTCATGGCCAAAAGGAACGTAGAAGAGTTGTTCAATGTTTTTTTTACTAGATATGGACTATCCACAGAAATACAATCGGATCAAGGGTTAAATTTTACATCCAAATTATTCAAAGAAGTTATGGATAGCTTAGCAATAAAATAATTCAAATCCATTGTGTACCATTCAGAATCACAGAACATCAGAATGTGGCATCAAACTTTAAAGACCACGTTGAAGGCTGATTGTCAAGAATATCCAGAGGATTGGGATGAAATAATTCCATTTGTACTTTTTGCAATTAAGGACGCACCCAATGAATCAACTAAATTTAATCTATTTAAATTAAGTATTGGGCATGAGGTGAAAGGACCAATGAAATTAATTCAGGAGAAATTGGTGAGTCAGAGTTCAGACAGCACACATTTGGACTGGGTGTCAAACTTTAGGGAAACATTAAGTAAAGCAGGGGAGTTGGCTAGACAGCATTTAAAAGTAGCACAGTATGTGATGAAATGGGAAGCAGACAAGAAATCAAACAGGTGTAGTTTTGTAAGAGGAGATAAAGTGTTAGTATTACCACTGGTTCATGTGAACCTTTAAAAGGAACGTTTAGTGGGCCTTATCAAATCAAAAGTAAATTGAGGGGAATTATTTGATTAAAAACACCTGATAGAAAGAAATCAGAGTGTCTCATATGAATATACTTAAAAGGTATTTTGATAGGAAGGGAAAACAAAAGGAGAATGTGTTATTGGTTACAACACTGAGTGAAGAACTAAGGTCAGATTCTGAATTGGACATTGCTCAAATTAAACTGGACAATGGGAAGCTCTGAAAAATTGGGATAAATTATTGAACTATCTTCTAGAGGAAAATCAAAATGACCCGAAAGAGTTACTACAAACACGTGGAGAGATATGTGGGAATAAGCTGACAAGTACTAATCAGATTTTGCATTACGTAGATATAGGAAATGTTGTTTCACTTAAGCAACATGCTTGTATATTTAACTCTGTAAAGTTGGCATAGGTTTAAAAAGAGATTGAACACATGCTCAAAGACAATATAATAGAAGCGAGTTGCAGCGAATGGAGCTCACCCATACTAATGGTGCCAAAACCAGATGGTACCCAATAATTTTGTGGACTTTTGGGATGTCAATACAGTTACAAAATTCATTTTCTATTCCACATTTGGAAACCTGTATTGAGAAGGTGGGACAGTAGCTGACTCAGAGGATACTGGCAGCCAGCTTTATTGAAAGAGCATAGGAAATATCTGCTTTTGTGACATTAAATGGTCTGTAATAGCTTAAAGCCATACCATTTGGTATGAAAAATGTGCCAGCCATGTTTCAAAGACTAACAATAAAGTCATTTCGGAATTACCCAATTGTGTGGTGTACATCAACAATCTAGTGATTTTTAGTCACACATGGAAGGAACATTTGGAGCATCTATTGGAATAGTTCAGTTGATTTCAGGAGGTGGGCTTGGTGATAAACCTGGCTAACAGTGAGCTTCCAAAGCCCAACTCACATTCCTGGGCCATTTTATTGAACATGGACAAGTGGTCCCACAGGATGTGGAAACAAAAGTTATTGGGGTGTTTCCCATATCATTGACGAAGAGGGAAGTACTATGATTCCTGGGACTTGGTGCTTTTATTGCAAGATTGTACCAAAGTTTAGCAGTGTGGTTGCTCTACTGACTGACTTGTTGAAGAAGTGCAGAACTTTCAGAAGAGATGGCAGACTTTCAGAAGAGAGTTGACAGCCTGAAAGCTGTGTTAACCACTTCCCCAATGTTAACTACACTTAATTATGCAAAGCCATTCAAAGTGGCTTTCACTACGAATGATGTGGGTGTCAGTGTTTTACTTTTGCATTGATAAGACCTATTGAATGACCTATTGGATATTTTTCTCGAAAAGTGAATAACCATCAACAGAAATATTCCACAATTGAGAAGGACACCTTGATTTTAGTGTTGGCATTGCAATATTTCAACATTTATATTGCCAGTAATGTGTTTGAGACAACTGTATATACTGATCATAACCGCTTAAAGGTTTTGGAAAAATTTAAGGATAAAAATTCTAACTTGGACAGAAGAGCTGAAGCCTGGAGGTGAAGTGTGAGTGAGCAACATTATGATCAATGGGTATCAGAGGGCAAACTCTCTGCTAGTTGGAGTCATATCTGGTACACAGGAAGAGGATTGTGGTTGTCAGAGGTCAGTCATCTATGCTCCAGGAGATCTCTGCAGGAGCTCCTCAGGGCAATGTCCTAGACTCGAACATCGACAGCTGCTTCATCCACAGAGGTGATTGATTGATCTATTGTCACATGTACTGATGTAGAGTGAAAAGCATTGCTTTGTGTGCTGGACAGGCAGATCTTACCATACAAAGTGCATCAGGATAGCAGAACAATGTTACAGAGGCAGAGAAAGTTCAGAGAGAGGTCAGAATTAATATTTGAGAGGTCCATTCAAAAGGACCATCTCCAATTAGAAAGCATCTCCCACTATCAATATTCTGGGGATTACCAATGACTAAAAACTGAACTGTACCAGCTAATGTAAAGTCCATACTCTCAACAAACAGTATTTCAATTCTATCTCAAACATCAAAAACTGTAAGTACAACAAACTTTTATCTACCCACCTCCATAACCAGCGCTCCTCGAACATTCCAGAAGATTCCCCTGGCCTCGGAAACACCATTAGCCATGCGGCTGATGCAGCTACCACCCCCACGCTGATTGATGATGTCACTTCTGCCCCCATCATGGCCACTCCCACAGCCACTTCCGGCCCTCACATCATCGCTGATGCCACACGCTCAGTGACTTCCACCACCCCTACGTAATTGGGATGTTTGCATGCTTAGAGTCACTGTAATGTATATGCATTGCAATATACCAATAGCATAAGTCTAAAGGTTTTATGAAATGAAATCAAATTGTATATTGATGGTTCATTTTTTTTTTGGGGGGGGGAAAGTGTGACAATACTATGGCTTTAAGAGGTGTATTTTATCCTTTTTTTAAATGGAGAAAGATTGAGACAAATGTGGCAAGCATTCTGCTTGAAGCGCCTTGGTTTTTTGTAAAAGTTTGAACAAGAGAAGCAGCCTGAATGGTTGGCGTCAAGCTCCCACAGGATTTTTAAATTTTAGCTTTCAGCAGTTGCTGGGGTCTTGAAGCTGGATGTGGAAGCTCTTATTCCTCTCTTTCTTCCAGTTAAAAGCTGAGGTTCTCTTGCTGTTGCTAGAATTGCATGTAAGATAAACTATTTTATGGAATTTGCCTTTACCAACTGTGTTGGAACCGTTAATTAGTAGTAGTTAATATATATTATTTTGTTAAGCTTTTTGAAAGAGTTACAGTTAAGTCAATTAGTTTCTTTTCTTATTATTTTGTCTGTATTTTAACTGTTGTGCAAAAATAAAGTCTGTTTTGCTTAAAGTCGAGTAGTTTGACCAATTGAATTGTATCTGGAATGCAACATCTTTGCTTATCTTTAAATAAGAAAACCTTAGGGTCTAGGCTGTATTCTTAATGTACAGAGGAACCTCAATTATTCGAACGAGATGGGTGGGCACTACTTTGATCAGATAATCGATTATTTGGTTAATGGATTAAATGCCTTTCCTCTGGAGCTTGGAGTTTTTTAAGTCTGCTCCCCATCCAGGAGACAAGGCAGCAGTATACCGCCCCCTCTCCGGGGCAGCCTTTTTCGGGTAAGTCTCCAAATAGCGCGTACACACACACACACAACATTTTACTGCAACTTTTTGACAGGCTCCACCTTAACCCTGTACAGGGCAATGTTGGAGAGATTATCTGGGGAAGAGGGATTTAGGGTTCACCCCTCTACAGAACTCCAGGGAAAGTGTGGGGAGAGAGAGAGAGAGAGGTCAGGAGGTCACTCATTTGGAGACAGTGCCTGTTTAATCACTGTAAACAAAAGACACGATCAGTGTTAGAAACACGTCTTTGATGTAATGTTTCTATCGGGACCGCGAGATCTCCTTCAGATAATCTGATATTCGGATAACTGTAATTCAGATAATCAAGGTTCCTCTGTATTTTGAGAGGGTTGGTCTGGGCCAGAACATCCCTGACATCCTTAGTGGGGAAAATGCTAGAGTTCATTATAAACAAAGAACAATACAGCACAGGAACAGGCTCCTCAGAACTCCAAACCTGCACTGACATGTTTTGCCCTTCCATACTAAAACAGTCTTCACTTACAGGATCCATATACCTCTAGTCTCTTCCAATTCATGTATTCGTCCAGGTGCTTCTTGAATGCTGCTATGGTGTCTGCTTCCTCTGGCAGTGTGTTCCAGGCATTCACCATCCGTTGTGTGAAAAACAAGCCTTGCACATCTCTTTAAAATGTCCCCCCTCGCACCTTGAAGCTGTGCCCCCTAGTAATTGACCCCTCCACCCTTGGGGAAAAATCTCAAACTTTCCATTCTGTCCATGCCATTCACAATCTTATAAACTTCTATCACCCCTCAATCTCCTGCATTCCAGTGAAAACAAACAATCTATCCAATCTTTCTTTTTTTTTTAGCTAAAATCCCCCTTACGAGGCAACATTCTGGTAAACCTTTTCTGTACCTTCATCCATATCCTGCTGGTAGTGTGGTGACCAGAAATGTATGGAATATTCCAAGTGTGGCCTAACTAAAGTTCTATAAAGCTGAAGCATAACTTGTCTATCCTTATACTCAAACCTTATCTACCTACACTACCACCTTCAGTGATCTGTGGACTTGCACACCCAAACCTCTCTGCATGTCAGGGCTCCTAAAGAGTTTTGTACTTTCTACATGTACTTGATCTTCCAAAATGCATTACCTCACATTTGTCCAGATTAATCTCCAACTTCCATTTTTCTGCTCATGCCTGCAACTGATCGATATCCTCTTGACAATCCTCCTCACGAACTGCAAAACCCTTTGTATTGTCTGCAAACTTACTAGTTAGACCAGTTATGTCGATCAGTCCTCAGCAAAGGACTCACCTTCAACCCCTCTGCCCACGCATCAATGAATTTAATACACGCCGTGACATTGAACAATTCTTCCGTCGCCTCTGCCTCCGAGCTTACTTTCACAATCAGGATTCCCGCCCATCTTCCGAGGACCCCTTCGCCCATCTCCAACACACTGCATCCACCTGGACACCCTGCACTGGCCTATTACCTGCCCTCGACCTCTTCATTTCCAACAGCTGTCGGGACATTAACCGCCTCAACCTGTCCAACCCCCGCCCCCACTCCAACCTCTCACCCTCACAACACGCAGCCCTCCAATCCCTCTGCTCCAAT